>NC_054535.1:107958685-108258685 GCF_017654505.1 Polyodon spathula | reverse complement strand
CGGCAGGCGGAGTCTCTGAAGTCTTGCACACGGTGTACGGCAGGCGGAGTCTCTGAAGTCTTGCACACGTTGTACGGCAGGCGGAGTCTCTGAAGTCTTGCACACGGTGTACGGCAGGCGGAGTCTCTGAAGTCTTGCACACGGTGTACGGCAGGCGGAGTCTCTGAAGTCTTGCACACGGTGTACGGCAGGCGGAGTCTCTGAAGTCTTGCACACGGTGTACGGCAGGCGGAGTCTCTGAAGTCTTGCACACGGTGTACGGCAGGCGGAGTCTCTGAAGTCTTGCACACGGTGTACGGCAGGCGGAGTCTCTGAAGTCTTGCACACGGTGTACGGCAGGCGGAGTCTCTGAAGTCTTGCACACGGTGTACGGCAGGCGGAGTCTCTGAAGTCTTGCACACGGTGTACGGCAGGCGGAGTCTCTGAAGTCTTGCACACGGTGTACGGCAGGCGGAGTCTCTGAAGTCTTGCACACGGTGTACGGCAGGCGGAGTCTCTGAAGTCTTGCACACGTAGTACGGCAGGCGGAGTCTCTGAAGTCTTGCACACGGTGTACGGCAGGCGGAGTCTCTGAAGTCTTGCACACGGTGTACGGCAGGCGGAGTCTCTGAAGTCTTGCACACGTTGTACGGCAGGCGGAGTCTCTGAAGTCTTGCACACGGTGTACGGCAGGCGGAGTCTCTGAAGTCTTGCACACGGTGTACGGCAGGCGGAGTCTCTGAAGTCTTGCACACGGTGTACGGCAGGCGGAGTCTCTGAAGTCTTGCACACGTTGTACGGCAGGCGGAGTCTCTGAAGTCTTGCACACGGTGTACGGCAGGCGGAGTCTCTGAAGTCTTGCACACGGTGTACGGCAGGCGGAGTCTCTGAAGTCTTGCACACGTTGTACGGCAGGCGGAGTCTCTGAAGTCTTGCACACGGTGTACGGCAGGCGGAGTCTCTGAAGTCTTGCACACGGTGTACGGCAGGCGGAGTCTCTGAAGTCTTGCACACGTTGTACGGCAGGCGGAGTCTCTGAAGTCTTGCACACGGTGTTGTACGGCAGGCGGTGTCTCTTAAGTCTGCCAGTCTCGTTTCCAGGAGCTCTTGGAGTTGATTAAGGAAACAACACACCGCAGCGCCACAATTATACGACACGGGCAGTAAAGCAGCAGTGATTCCAGTACCTTTAAACGCGACATTGAGTGTTGGGCTGCTGCTTACCTGGAAGTAATATTCCCTTTTCAAAGAGATATGACTGTGATATTATAGGTATTCGAGTCTGGACGATATCGGCATTTTATGACGTGGTATCGGTCTCTTTTTTTAAACGCTTTAAAGTGCACAATTACCGTATTGCCGCGCGAAAAGGCGCACAATGCTTTGCACAGTGAGTGCGCTTATACGCACTTGCTTGTCTGCAGGCCGGTTGCAGAGATGTTAAGGGTTGACTGTCACAGAGTGATCTTTTCCAGCTGGTGTGCTGTCGTTGCTTAAGGCAGGGCCTCTCATCTCTGTGCAATATTAAACAGTGTACATTTTAAATTAAACTATTAAGTGCTGGTTGGATTAAAAACCTGGACTGCTGGGGATCCCCAAGGACCAGTTCTTTAGTGCCACTTGTTAAAAGTGTACACTTAGAGAAGACAGTGACTTTTTACATGATTACTTTCACATTGTAGTGTCTACAAACTGCAGCCAAGTGTGAGAAATGTGTGCTGCTCAGATGTGTCAGACATCACAAGTGAACTTATCGCTGAGCGCATGCACACCCTTGGAGACATGCTTTTGGCCTGAGTTCTTAGATTTGGTTTTAATGTAGGTTTTCATTGTTGAAAATGTTAATTCCGTTACAAAGACAGACCGCGATCGATGTAACGAACCCCGGCCACAGTGATTGTTCTGGTTTTTTACCCTGCTAGCCTCGTTCTGGATTGGCTCATGAATATTTATGAGACAGAATTAAGAGTCTTCTATGCTTGCTCTTTCCAGTGAGGCCCCAGGTGTTGTGCTGTCTCTTGCAAAGCCTGAGTAAAAAGATTTTAAATCTTTAGCTATTTCTTTTATTCATAATGCGTGAGATAAGCTTAGGAATGCGTGCGTGAGATAACACGCTAATGCGTTAGTCTGATGCTAAATGCGTAAGACTTGTCTGCAATTGTAGAACATTGTTGCACCCTGGTCTTGTTACTCGACCGATTCTGCAAAAACCAATGGAGTATTGTCCATATAAATGTAAATAACAGACTGTATACTGAGGGAATGTAATAAATGTATATTTACAGAAAGGTTTGTGTAAAAGGGTTTGCTTTATAACAAAAAGGATTAAGTTTGAACATTTCATGAATAATTAAGCAATCTAAGAAATTGTGAGGTGCTGGAATAAATGTAAACAAATGAAATGGTGTGTGTGCGTGTGCGTGTGCGTGTGTGCGTATATATATAATGACAACAGATGGACAGATAAAGACCTAATTAAGATTTTATCCTATTAATTCAAATTCACTGGGATTTTATTTCAAATATTTACTGACTCACATTCACTGAAACAGTTATCCTGCTTGCTTATTCATATTCATTATATGTGCTGATATAAGAATGGTATCAGGTAGAAAAGACAAATTATAGACAACTGATAAATGCTTGCTTTTACATGTAATCTATATATACATAAGCTGAGATATTATCTGAATATTATTGCTTGCTGAGATTAATATACTGACTTGTGCTGTATTGATATGTTGATATTAATCTTCTTTTCTATTTGGATACAGTATTTTACTAACTTTTTGATAAAATGTATAAAAGATATAACAGTGTTGCATGCTTTATTGTTCAGTTGTTTTTTTTCTGTGATCTTCCACTTATTTTGGGAGAAATGTATATCTTAACAGTGCTAATTAAAGTAACCCATTGCACATAGTTTCTTTAATTGGGTATCTAAATCCCAATGAGCAATATCACACAACAGGGTTCAAATAGGGTCCTATATCAGGCCAACCCCTCCACACACCACCCTACTACCGCACCCCCACGAGGTGGATAAAACATTCTCTTGCTGAGACTTGGTATTGTGGGTCAGGGGTGTATGATGCAGTAATGTCACAATATGATATGTATCATGGTATGAAAGTCACATTGTATCACTGTCACGAATCCGTGGGTTCAGGTTTCTTTACGTACTCTTTCTTTACATACTATATACTCTTATCTCAGGGGAGACATTAGGAGGACAGAGTTGATACTACTCCTAGTGGGGTATTGTTCTGCACTGGACCCGCAATATGTCCAGATGACTAATACAGCACTTAAGAAATTGAAGGACTCATGTATTTAAAGTTTTTTACAAATCGGAGTATGATCAGTACTCCTTCGGTTTATTAATGGTTAAATATTGGATAGAGTAGTTACAGGCTACTTCGTATCCCCAGCTGACAGACACACTGGGCAGTCCAGAGTCTTATCAACGTTAACACTTTAATACATGTATATATGTATGTATTCAAGGCCCACAAACAGGCCAAGAACATGTCACTTAAAGTACCCAATGGTCTATTTCAGCACATTCAACAAATCACTCTCTAAATTCTAAAACATAGTGTGAGTCCCTTATAGCAATACATGCAATACATGTGAGATTACACAATAATTGATTAATGCTTACCCTTGAATATAGATCATAAAAGGGTAGGACTGTCTTCACCGGGCAAATTAAACTGAGTTCATTCAGCTCAATTGTGTTTTGGTTTGCAGAAGATGGACCACCTTACCCTGTCTGTGATGAGTGTGGTGGTCTATTGTAATTTACCTAGGAGTTATATAGGTTTTTCGTCCCATTGGAATACATGGGATGCCTCAATTAAATCCAGTCATTAATCAGTGAGACAGTTCTTATCCATTTCACAAATAATAGTTTTTCAAAAGACTAACTTTTCAGAATTAATAGGTGTCATGTACTCAAATAAATTCAAAACTTCACATTTGTTTCAACTCTTATGATCTCATTCCTTGTTTTCCTCCGAGCCCCTCCTTTATCTGAAAAGTTAAGTGAACCAATGTTCCCAGGATCTTGGTTTATAATATAATATAAAAACACTACTGTTATATGTGCATGCAAAACACTATTTTTATATGTGTTATATATGAGAGATGTTCTTAATATGTGACATCATCTTCTAATTGATTATATTTTACTAAATTAAAGGTATGTGTTTCTTTTAACCTCATATTGTTTCATCATTTTATTAATAAGTCAGTTTTAATTCTATATACCAATGTCTAACAGAGTATTTGACAAAATATTGTCTCATGCAGTATTTAAGTCAATTACCTTCACTTAGTTTAAGTGGTAATAGTTTTCATTAGAATTATTTATTCCTTAAAAATTGTACTAACCAGGCTCTGACCTGTACCTGACTTTTGAATGTGCTATTCCAAGCAGTTTTCCACAGTTTCTTGCTTTTTACAAAGCCAGAGTCTGTGCAAACACTTTTTAGATTTATGACCTATGAATGTCTGTTAAGCCACAATTCTTGCATACTATTTCTAGATATATTCTTATCTGTGCTAAACCACTAACTCCATAAACCCTAAATTTTCCAAATCTATAAGACTTGCAGCTTTGCTGAAGTGGAACCCAGGGACATTCCTCCTTTTTGGATAAGGAGAGAGGTCCCCTTTTTCAATGCAGCAGTTTCAAAGAACCACATTATAAGGACTCCTTCTACCATCATTAGACAATAGTATAGTGGATTAACAACAAGGTACATTATAGTATATCATTACAAACTTAACACAAAAACACAACACAACGCCTTTTATATTCTATAATTCAATGGATATCATAATGTCTAGAGGTCTTGTTGTTCAATAGAAGGAGAAATAAACCTATACCATTTTCCCATTTAATTAAATCAAATACTGCTCCAGCTTTTAATCGTCTTATCAATACGGTAAAGTCATGAACAAGCAGTAATACTTGTCAGTTTTAAATAATATGTTTTCTATTATAGCAAATACTTAAAACATATTAGTAATCTTATGAAATCAAATAATTATTTTTAGTTTCAAATATCATGCTGTCTAAAAAAGTAGTTAATCATTTATTTTATTAATTTATAATACCTTCGTGTCTAATTACTGTTCTTTGACTATTATGAACTATGAACAGTATCAATTAGCACTGAACCTGTTTCATTATAAGATAATCTTTCAATTAATTTACCTCAGTTTAACAGTTGCTCCTAGAATTTATAATATCGCTTTATTTCTTTGGTGATTCCCTCTAAGATTTAAATCCAAATACCAGTATAACTGCATTTGACTCTTATATTTTTATAATGACTGAACTAGGCTTGACCCTGTTCTTTTGTTCATACAAAATCCATCCGAGACAGGTTTTTTCTTAAGACTTTGGTTGTTCAAGGATTAATATTAATTTATTTTGGTAAAGAATCCCTTTCTTATCTTATTTTGTTGGAACATAAATTTGTAGATTAACGTTCACTTTTTTAGCAGGAATGGTGCTTTTTATCTAGTGTCATGCTTTCTAAAGATAAGATATACAAGTGGTAAATCGTTCATTATATATTTTCTTAGAAATTCCCATTTTACTTAGCACTTAATTAAAAACATGTGTAGACTGACCTATTTCATGGAACAAGACAGCCATCTACTAGTCGTACAGGGATACTCCCTCTTTATCCCTCCTTCCAAAAAGCTTCTAACACTTCATTTTTATATCAAAGTTCATTCCATATTTGAAATTGCCTAGTCCATGTCCAGCATATTCCCACGTTCCCAACAGGATTCGACTTCTGTGCCGGGTTCAGCTCTGGTTGGTTCCAAAAATACCATCACAGGTCTCTTTATCCAAAGTTTAGCATCACAGGTGTGAGACGTCATCTTCCTCACCTCGTACCTACAAGATGCTTGGACACGTTTAGCTGGGACACCTTCTACACATTCCAATTTACCTAGATGTGCCCATTTCACTAACTGACCTCCTTCACAACTCATGCACTCAATCCTCTTAATATTTTTTGAATTTACATTTAAATGAGAGAAAGAAACTCCTGCAGAATCATTACATTCAAACAAGATTCTACAGTGTTTAACCAAATGACTGCAGGCTGAACAAAGTCTGGGCCCAGTCACTGATGACTTGCTTTGGCATATATTACATGCACAATTAACAAGAGGATTACGTTTTAATTTATGTGTCAGGGTTACTTCTGCACCATGTACAATAGTTCTGGATCTGTACACATTGTTACTATACATTTCTTTCTGCTCACACAAGGTCACTTTGTGAGTATTGCTTTGCATCCAGAATAAGGAAGAAGGCCAAAACTCACTGTTATTCATATTTTCTGGCATCCAATTACTGTTCTGCCTCACATCATCAGTTGGCAGACACAATGCAACTGAATCTGAATCAGTTGATGAACCATGAGCCTTAGCTACTGAGATCCTCCATGCAATGTTTTAGTGACCAGCCTAGCTGATTCAGCGTTACTTGCGACATCACAATGCATGTAATAGTCTTGATGGGCCACTTGCTTGGTGCACAATAAGACCAAATGATTGTTTAAGACAATAATTAAGGGAGAGTGTGTATCCATAGCAACACTAAATACACAGATTCTTCATGTCAGAACCACCTGGTGAACTACAGAGAGCTCTGTGCTTTTGATCTGTATCACGATATAAATGACACAGACCTCTGTTAAGGTACAATATGCATATGTGATGAATCATTACACCCCTGCCTATAAAGCAGATGAATCTCCTGTTAGTGCATTACTGGGTTATCCCTTAGGTACATCCCTTGGTTTCAGACAGAGTGACTCCCCTCTACTAGGTGAACCATTCACAGAATGGGATGTAATGAATCTCCTCCTAGCGGCTGATCAGTTAATAACACCGACATCAGCATGGGGCCCGTACTCGCATCACTACAGCGCTTGCTCTTGAATATAAGAGAAACATTAGCGTAGCACCTTCATGCTTGAGTCCATCTGCCCGTGTCTGTCACAAGCAGAGGAATTCCAGCAGTCTCACCCAGCTCACAGCAGAAGCAGCAGTTGTAGGTGTTGAACTAAGTTACAAGGGTCACGTTGAGCATTGCATTACTGACGGCTGGAGATGGGAGAACTTACAGTGAAATGAATGAATAAGCAGCTGCAAAGGTCACAGCACATTTGTGCCATGCAAGGAACATACAGACCCAGTGTTCTTGTGCTCCTAAACGCTGGAGGCATTGAGAAACGTGAACATGTGCTACTCTGGCTTCAACCAGTATTGGGACACACGAATACAGAAATACCGGGGTGGGACATCTGTTGGGCCATCGTGAGAGGATCTCACACAGAATGTCATTGACACGAGTGCGATAGAAAGTACGCTCTCAACCTGAACCGTTAGCCACTGAACGCTAATAAACATCCAGGTTTTGACTAGTAAGTGTGTGTATAAGTCAGTATAAGGCAATGGCAGCGAGTGCAGTTACAATGATTTTCGCAACGTGATTTTTGTTTAACCAGTTTATGAACCAGTATAATATTGATTATCGATTTTAGTGCTAGGGAAGCGGCGGGGACGCGCACGGCAGCTGTGCCCGTGTACGTGTTGGGGTCGCCTGGCGACGTGAGGGCAGAGCGAGGAGGAGCAGCCTCAGCACAGCCGGAAGCAGAAGAGACCCATCTGTACCCAAGACTCGCATTACTTCTCACTAAAACAAGATAAATAAGCACCGACCACAACACATAATACACTACAGTCGGATCAACTCAGCTGGTGTTACCGTATAACCGAGACACCGTATCAAATCGGAGGTTTAAAAAAGAAAATTAAAATTCAGCGAAAACGGAGCCGCAGGCGCCGGACGGGGGCGAAGGGGGCAGCGGGAGAGATTTTGTTTTCCCGGCTGCTTGGCCAAGGAAAGAAAGAAATACATAAACCCTGAGACGAAGGACTCGGAGGAGCTTGGGGACCCGTGATCTAACATATATCACCTGAGATACAGGACACAGAAGGAAGCCGAGTGGCTGGATTGGTTTTGTTTGTTTGTTTGTTTGTTTGTTTACACAGAGCTGGGGTTCATAACCCCCTTCTGGTTTATATTTCTTCACAGCAGCAGCACGTCGACAGTTCGGTTTCTGCTTCTGTTGTAAAGTCGGACCCTGGAGCAGCATTGCCATTTCTTTTTTCATGTTATTATCATTTCATTTTTTTAAAAATTATTCTGGCAATGACAGCAGCATTGCGGAATGAGTCAAGTTGAAACAAAGTGAGCTGCTTTTTTTCTGTTGGTGCTTCTGTTTCGCGTTGTGATTTTAAATTCTGACTATTCTTTTGTTTTAGAATTGCTTATTGTGGGTTGTAAATGTATTATTCACATTCTCTCCCCTCCCCCCTTCGATAACCCTTCCCCAATTTACCCCCACCACTGCGGCCCGATTTCCCGGTTCGGTTCGGTCCAGGACCCATAGGAGCACGCCGAGCCCCAACACGCCTTGTACTTCGAATCGACATCCCATAATTAACTCAAGAAGACACATTCGTTCCCCTCACGTTTGTTTCTTCGGATCTGTTCTATTCTGGGAGGCTTCGGATCGGGTACATTCAGACTTGGTCCGATTGAACCTGAGTTTGGGGATTAACCCGTTCTTAATACATCTTCTGGACCGGGGTTTTCTTTACCTGTTTGGGATTGATCGAGGTCCATTCCTCATTAAGACTGCTTTTCCCCAGCACTGCCACAAAATCAATTGGATTTCTGACTACTACTGTTCATCAGCGGATCTATTTGAGAAGTTGGTGGTCCAGTTCATTGACTCAGCTGGGAACCGGAGCCTGCACACAATAACAGTCCGAGGCATCTCCGCATCCGAGATTCCGACTGATTGCATTACTCGTGGTGGTGTCGACCCGGTTCGATTGTACTGCAGTATGGCTCAGCAGCAGATGCCGAGCTCGCAGAAGGCGCTGATGTTGGAGCTCAAGTCTCTGCAGGAGGAGCCGGTGGAGGGGTTCCGCATAACCCTAGTGGAGGAGTCCGATCTTTACAACTGGGAGGTGGCGATCTTTGGGCCCCCCAACACACTGTACGAGGGGGGCTACTTTAAGGTAAAACTACCCGCCATGGGGCCCTGATAAGGGAGGGAGGGACGGGTAAAAAGCATTCTAATAAGGAAAATGTCCTTTTTATGATCTCACAATGGTGATAATGTTATTACACGGTGAAGCTTGTTTTAGAATCAGGTCAGGGTGTAGACAATGTTGGCAGAAAGCTGTGCCACAGCAGTACCCATCCTATATTGCAGATCGGGCTTTGTGACAGGATCTCCTTTAGGATCCAGTGTTGCGCACAGTACTTCCCCCAGTCAGCACCTCTTGCCTGTCAGTTTGTAAACAAGGTTTGCTAGCTGAACCTGTGTGGTCAAAGTGAATACGTCCCCTCTGTCATCCCTGTCATTTATAATATTTGTTTACATGTAGAGGCTGTGTGGACCAGTGGTTAAAGAGAAGGGCTTGTAACCAGGAGGTCCCCGGTTCAAATCCCAGCTCACTCGCTGTGTGACCCTGAGCAAGACACTGACCCTCCTTGTGCTCAGAGAGATGTTGTTGTAGGTGACTCTGCAGCTGATTTATAGCTCACACACAGCCTAAGTGCACTTGGATAAAGGCGTCTGCTGAATAAACAGATAATACTGTGGAAGTGATACTACAGTACACAGTGTATTTAAGTATGTATTGCTTCATTGCCAATGCCCGGCCTGATGTGCAATATCCCCTGAACTTGGTTTAGCAGCTTTGGTTGGTGGTGGCAGTTTTATCATAGGATGCAGTACTTGTCAGAATGTGATAAAGGCACCAGCATTTGCAGTCTGCCCTTCATTGGGGTGTCCTGTAACACATGATGACTTTTGTACAGTACACTGTTAGTATTAGTTATTTCTTAGCAGAATATCACAATATAAAGTATCACTTTATAAATGATCACAGTACAGAAAATCACATTTCAGTTAAGAGCAGTTAAAGTACAGTACTTAGGGAATGCTTAAAGGGAATGTTAGCAATGAACAGTTTGAGGCGGGGGAAGCTGTTTGAAAGGCTACCAATTTTTAAGTGGTGGCTTAAAGTAATTATTTTTGAGCATGTTGTGTTAAAACAAACAATAAATAAATAATGGAATGGAGAAATATTGAGCAAAAAATCAAAGGAGGAGGAGAGGGGAGTGATTTCTTATCTGCTAGGAACATTAGGAAGGGAGTGAAACATTTCGGGAAGTGCATCAATGCGATGAACAAGCAGAGCGAGCTACACAGAGTTCGAACTGGGGGATTTAAGGGATAGGGATTTGATTGGGATGCGAGAAGAAAAGGTGTTGAGTAAGGTGTACTGTAGGATGTGTGCCTCAGAGAGATGAGAGGGGCGTTTTTCTAAGTGTCCATTGTGGTGCAGAGTGAGTGCTGGAAGCTGATGAAGCAGCTTTATAAGGAGCTCAGCTACTGGGCTGGAGTGTTTTGAGTGTTCATTGTGGTGCAGGGTGTACAATACCAAAGGTGGGATCTTGGATACAGTTTGAATAGTTCCAATCTGGAGTACTTTAGCAGAAGGCACAGCACTGTGTAATGCTGCTGAACATTCTTATTCTCCTTGTTTAAAGAAAAAAACATGAATTACGAGTCTTGGGTAAACCTTTCCCTTGTCTTCTAGAGCAAAACCCTCAAGGGCAGCAGAGAGTATAACAGAAAAAGCACTGCCTTCTTTTCCTGTCTTTGCCAGTCTTGTGTCTGTTCAAGATCACAGCAACAGGGAACAGAACAAGGGCTGCTGTTGCTCAGAGACATTCCCTGGATAGATACTTGTAATACATTTCAACAACAAATCACGCATGCACACACACACACACACACACACACACACAGCCACACGCACACTTGACACACACCACAGCCTTTTAAATTAAAGTTGCGGTGTGCTACCACCAAAGTGCACAAAAATAAAAACAATGTCTTACTCTTTACAGAAACAAAAAAGCTAGTATAGTGTGAACTTGTACATCATGAAAACACGTTTCCAAAAATCAATAAATCAATCCATAAATAATCCGGCAACTGCTTTTAGTTTTGAAGCTGTACCGTTGGAATGGAAATGGAAAGTTTTGGATTGAGGTTTTCCATCTAGAAGTCATCAGCACCGTGCACATGGGGTTTAATAATCACCTGTTAAGTAGGCGCTTTTAGCAGGGCTTGTCTTGCTGATACTATAGATAACCTGAATAAGCTCTATCTCAAAACTAGTTTATCCCGAACAGCATCCTGTATTTCCCTCACATGCCATGCTGGTTGGGGAGCAGTAACCTGGCCCCGAGGCGAGTGTGCTGCCCGGTGAGCCTGTCTGGTGCTCAGTAGGCACGCAGCGCTGTTGTTGGCAGCGGGCCTGGGCACTGTGTGATCGACAGGCCTGGTGAAGCTCAATTCAGCATGAAGTGTTTGTGACTGAGAGGCAGTGCTGGACAGAGAGGGGGGAGGGGGGTTTGGGTTATTCCTCACAGTAAATGGGGTAGGGCTGGGTTACAATTGCAATAACACTGGTAAAGCACTTCTGGTCAAATGAGCTCCACAAACTGTTTTGCTTTTGTTTCCTGTTTTTTCTTTAAAATCTGTTTCTTTAAAACAAAATTACAAATCAGGGCCCCAGACACAGTTGTTGTCTTTGGAGCCAGTGGCTCCTCGGCCAAATCCAATTGCTGGAGCCACTTGAAGAGCAAGCTAGTTGCTGTCATATTCAACTGCTTAAAATACAACAACTTGTTAAGACACTACAGTGATACTAAAACAGTAACGCAGTGTCTGTACTCATGTTTGTTGCCACACTGCTGAATGATGAATCTATGCAGCTGATGACTACAATGAACTCAGCATGTTTATATTTGAAATATTTTGTGAGCGTTGTGTCTGGAATTGTTGACGGCACCTCTAATTGTGTCCAGTACAAGTTGTAACATGGGAATAGCATGCTGCAGCCCCCGTGCTCAATGTCAGTGAAGTCCTGGTTTTACAGCGTGCAACACACACTGCTCTTAGGGTTACATGTTGCCATTTGTTTCTCAGTAAAAACAGGTTTAAATTGAGTTGGTTCTGCTATTTACGATATTAAATGTTTACACAACACTGTTGGTCACCGTCGCAACTGTTGTGTGAAACTGGGGTTCCCGTATTCTGTTGCTGTTAATGCAGCACCTCTCTGCTGACAAGCATATCCTGTTATTGTTATTTATTTCTTAGCAGACACCCTTGTCCAGGGTGTATATTTATTACCGTCCTTCTCACACTTCAGTTTATTAAACATGAGATGTATTTTTTCCACTTGCAAACAGACATCTTAGCACGTTCATCAATATTGACACAACAGAAAGGTAGCATTTTTCTGTTACAGGCACCAATGTGCCTAACCCCAAAAAACTGTTGACTTATATATATAGTTTTTTGTTGCATTTGCAACCATTTTATTCCCAGTCTGGAACCCTGCAAATTCGAGTCTTACACATGTGATACACAGCATGACTCTTATCAAGAACATGAAGGGAGTCCACACTGGATTTTAAACCGGCCAGAGTAGCTTGTATTTCACCGTCACCCTGATGAGATTATCAACTAAAAACCAGTCTCTGCTCAGCTTCCATTTCTCTCCGCTGCCAGCAGACTTGACAGAAACACCCTGAACACAGTGACTGGTAGGTGAGGCTAATAGATAATATTTATAGACACAAATGAATGCATGTTTATGTCTGCAGATCAAATTTTACTTCCTGTATCGAAATCATATGGTCGAGAAATATTTCGGTTCATCGTGTGGATCGATGAATCAGCACACCCCTAAAAGGGGGTGCAGTGTCAGGGCTGATCTGTGGAGAATGCATTTACTGTACTTTATCTGACTCAATTTATTGATATTCACATTGCCTAAAAGCAGAACAGCGGTCTCTGATCGTAGCACAGTGCATTACAGTTCACACAGGGAATGCAACAGTACATGAGAGCGTCAAAACACAATCCTAGGTTAGAATGAGGAACCGCACTGCCAGATTCTACACTTAAAAATCTACACATTTGGAAAGTGCCTTTTATCCTATGCATCCAAAATTCAAATGGGCGTGGATTACTATCAGTAGCACCCACTGAATTATAAATTGGTTCATCTAACTGTGTTGTTTACCAGCCTTCATGATGCAGGAGTGGAACAATTCATAGCCTTGGGATGCATGCTCCCCCTCCTCCCCTCCACACACACACACACACACACACTGCTGCCTGAAGAGGCACCTGCTTGGAAATGCAGGAGTGTTTACCACACTCCAGAAAGCCTCAGTAAAAACAGAAACTGAGTTGTTCAAGTAAAGGACTTCACTGCCAGGTTCTGTTCTCGTTTGTTATACAGAACTGATAGTTAATAATGTACATGTCAAATGTTGTTGTTTTCAGAGGCTCCCGGAGGACATGTCTTTCCTTCTCATGATTATATTTTTTTCCTTTGGTTGTGAACCCAGCCAGTCCCTCGGTGTAGAGCACAGTTAACCCTGCAGTGATTTTTTGGTTGCACACAAACACAAACCTCATAACACATGGGGCTAAATTCTAGCACACTTTTTTTTTTTTTTTTAGAAAGGAAAAACACACCCAATAAAGTTACCAAACCAGAAATAAACAGCAAAGACTTTTAATTGCAAAATTGTGCTTATGATAATTTGGAATAAATAGCTTTGAGAATCAGGCCTCTTGTCACTCTGCAAAATATTAGGGGTCTATTCAATTGAACCAAGTCATTGAAATCATTCAAACATGATCCCTTCTTGATGTTTTAGATTTGCAGGTAGCCTTGCATACACTTTGAGCAGTTCGATTTTATTTTTTGTAACCTTGATGTACAGAAAGTCCTTTTTGAATGGTCTGAACAGTGGAGGTATGTAGATCAGCTGTGCTTCCAAGCCAGCCTCCTAGAACACCATTTCATGATAGTCTATACTGTGTCATGTGTTGCTGGGCAGATTATTTGGTACAAGAAATAGTATCTAGTTGCTGTGTGTATAGATAGATTAATGGATGGATAGATAGAGATGTGTAATTATTAATTCGATCCTGTTGTTTGACTGACCTGGTTGCAGGGGTTGATCAGTTGTGAATATCATATCTCAGAGTGAATCATTGTACTACACTGTATCTGCTTTATTACAGTAATGTCAGGGCATAATAAATGAACAATGTCAGGTACATCCGTGTGTCTAAAACACCAAAGAACTGACTGCACCCTATACAAAGAAAATCAGAGAAAAAAACAAAGCACGGTAATGCAGTATTTGGCAATTTACAAAAAACATCATTCCAAAAACTGTTTTTTTTATATTACATTCCTCATAATTATATATATTACATTCCACATAACAAAAACTGTGATCTTGACCGAACAGAGAAACAAAGCGTTGATGACTGTAGAAAGCCTTTCCTTTGCAGGGGGTCAGCGTTAGTGAAGCGTCTCAATTGCTGATGGAAACGGACCGGACCGGACCTGCTTTTTAAATCTGAAGCAGCACTGGAGAATTTGAGCTCACTGTTTGGCAGCTTGTGTTGCATGCTCTTCCCAGTCTGGTTAAAAGGCTGAAGGCTGTTTTTTGACAGCCAGAAGTAACTAGGGCACCATGAGTGGCTGTGTTGATATTGGTATTTAGTTTTATAATATAGAAATCACACACACACACACACAGAGCTATTTTTCCACTTGCTAATTTAGAAAGTGCCTCAAGGATTCTGCCAATGTGGTAAATTGATGCAAAAACATTTTGTGATGTGTACTTTCTGGCAGACAAAGACTTTGTTTTTGTCCTTCGATGCATAGTCAGGTGTTTGTTCCCCAGTACTAACGCACAATGTACTTTTTTGCAGTTTGTATGTAAAATAAGTGCTCTGCTCAATTCAATACAACTCTATTTGTGTTCAGCACCGTGTCAGTTCTAAAAGAAGCATTATAACGTACTGTTGCCACACTAATGTGAGCAGCTTCTTAAACCGTATTAGAAACTTATCAAATTAAACAAGGAGGTGTTAAAAGGCAATGCTGTGGAGTACTCTGTGTTCAGCGGCTAATGCTTTGGAAACAAGAATACGTTCTGTAAGGCATGTAAGGCTCCACACAGTTTTAGGAGTGATTACATTTTATTAGGAATGGTTTGTTCAGATTGGTTTGCAGTGGCATCCAGTTTGCATGTTACACAACACAAGGAGAAACAATGTGCAGGGTTTCTGTTTTTTTGGGTCGGTATCCTAAACTGTGGTGCCACCTTGGCTCTGCTTTGTGTGTTCAGCGTTATGCAGTGAGTGGTAAACACTGCTGGAGCTGCAGGCTCTGAACTATAGCTCTGCCAGCCACGCTTCCTGCTGCCAACTTCACTGCCCGAATGTTTTAAACAACCACCGAAGCTGACACTCTTGGCATTTACTTGCATTTAGTTTCACAAGCAGAAAAAGCTTTTGCGCCAGTAAGCCGTTTTACTGTCTGGATCCAGTTTGCTTTATTTTGTCTTCACCTTTTGTTTTAACTTTTTATGCTTTTGTCCATTGCCTGAGGTTAAAAAACAAAAACAAAGCACAGGTGCTTGAAAATCTCCTGCTTGGGTTTGGTCTAGGGAAGGGTCTCTATACCGGTTTTTAGGTTTTCCATAGTTTAGGTACATTACGGTATTGATATCGTTCCTTTTATTCTACACCGCAGTTATTGTAAATTATACAACGGTTAATGCATTTTTAAACTTCAAACACGCATCTTCTAAATCAAGCGATGATCCTTGCAGCCTTAGCAAGGCTGAGTGATGCAGCGCTTCTTGTGAACTGATAATTTATTTTTTTGTAAGCCTTTATTTTATAGCTTGTATGATGTATTGTAACCATGATATTAAGGTTAGCACAGTATATTTTTTGTCATACCGTGCACATTCGATACCGTCCCATCCCTAGTTTGGTCTTTGTCAGTAACTGCAGGATGAGTAGTTATTTATCAAAAGGAAAGTGTGTTCATTGACTTGGAGGGTGAGCATTGTGTGAATGTCTCTCTTTGAGTAATTCATTCACCCCCGATTCGATTTCAGTTCCCAAACAAGGCTCTGAAATCCACTGCGCTATCAGATCAAGGTTTTAAAGATCCCATTTATTTTACTTGCATATCATTCATTTAGAACCTCAAGCACTAAAACCATAACGGCAAACGTTTTTGTCTGATCCCTGTGAGGAAAGAATTAGCCTAAATCCTGCTCCCTTTTGAGCCACTGCAGTTTTTAGTAGAGCTTATCTGGCTGTACCCAAGTGTGTTACTATATATTTAAGCACAGAAGAAAAGCCTGGAGTGGATCAAACTGCTGTGCAATGAGAGTCTTATTTCATTAGTTTATTTTTTTACTTTCTAATGTAGTTTTGTTTTGTATCTATTTATACATTTGTTTCCCAGAAGGTGAGAATGAGTTGAAGTTTCAAAGAGAATCTGGCTCGCGGTAGGCTCAGTTCTAATCGGATTCCCAGAGCTGACAGTCCTCCGGGCTCAGTTCTAATCGGATTCCCAGAGCTGACAGTCCTCCGGGCTCAGTTCTAATCGGATTCCCAGAGCTGACAGTCCTCCGGGCTCAGTTCTAATCGGATTCCCAGAGCTGACAGTCCTCCGGGCTCAGTTCTAATCGGATTCCCAGAGCTGACAGTCCTCCGGGCTCAGTTCTAATCAGATTCCCAGAGCTGACAGTCCTCCGGGCTCAGTTCTAATCGGATTCCCAGAGCTGACAGTCCTCCGGGCTCAGTTCTAATCAGATTCCCAGAGCTGACAGTCCTCCGGGCTCAGTTCTAATCGGATTCCCAGAGCTGACAGTCCTCCGGGCTCAGTTCTAATCGGATTCCCAGAGCTGACAGTCCTCCGGGCTCAGTTCTAATCGGATTCCCAGAGCTGACAGTCCTCCGGGCTCAGTTCTAATCGGATTCCCAGAGCTGACAGTCCTCCGGGCTCAGTTCTAATCGGATTCCCAGAGCTGACAGTCCTCCGGGCTCAGTTCTAATCGGATTCCCAGAGCTGACAGTCCTCCGGGCTCAGTTCTAATCGGATTCCCAGAGCTGACAGTCCTCCGGGCTCAGTTCTAATCGGATTCCCAGAGCTGACAGTCCTCCGGGCTCAGTTCTAATCGGATTCCCAGAGCTGACAGTCCTCCGGGCTCAGTTCTAGTCGGATTCCCAGAGCTGACAGTCCTCCGGGCTCAGTTCTAATCGGATTCCCAGAGCTGACAGTCCTCCATAGGGCCCGCTGCTGGTGAAAGAGAGATGGCTGGGTTCATGAGAGGGGAACAATCCAAACATTGTTTTTTTTTTATTCTAGCACGCTGCCAACTCATTATTTGTGTTTTATGATGTGATCGTGTTTGTCATGCCCCAAGGAAGGTATCAAAGCCAACATGCACCCTCCCAGTTTAGAACCGCTGGCTTTAGCTCAGATACGACCAAGTAGGGCATACTGTCAAAGTGATCCACTGCCAGCCTAGCATTCACACTGAGACACAGTGTACTGTACGCATTATAACAGTTTTAAGTTTCTGCACTACCATCAACAGAAAATGATTATTCCTGGCAGCTGCTGGGTTTCAGAACTACCTTCAGTTCAATTATTTCAGTGATCCAGGAGCCAGGGGTTCCAGCATTTTACAACTCTCATTAAAATAAACCTACAGGGCTAATGTGAGTTTCAAGCCCTGCTATAAGCTGTGGTGGAGACGCCCATACTTACATATGTGTCTGGACAGCGACTTATCCAATGACTTATCCAAAGATTTGCCTGAACTTGGTTGGGACATTCCTTAGCACACGTTATTAAGAGGAGATTTGTTTTACGAACATAAGGACAGTATGTCACTAAGATTTGTATTTGCATTTTGAGAATTACATTTCCAATTGATATTGATTACAGAAGTTGGAACCTGGACGTCTGTTTAATGTTCTGTATAATACATCCCGTGGATGTAGAGCAGAGGGGTGTACTGTTACAGTAGAATTTACACCAGTGGCAGGGGAGGTATTTACTGACACAGTGCAGGTTTTGACTTGATATCCTATGCAAAGCAATGCTGACCTAGGTTGTGAGAGATGATGATTATTATTATTATTATTGTTATTTCTTAGCAGACACCGTTATCCAGGGCAACTTACAGTTGTTACAAAATATCAGTGCAAAGTATCACATTACAGAATATCATTTTACAGGTAAGAGCAGTTATGAAGTACAATAAAATCAGTAGCAAATAAGATCAAATTCAAATAAGAGCAAAATAAATATACAGTGAATAATTGCATTTAAGAGCGAGTTCAACTAAGAGCAGTTAACTTATAGTAAAAATATTTGCTTATGCGAGTAAAAGCCAGTAAGAACACGTAGTAAGTACTATACATGGATGACAATGATTTCAAATAAGAGCAATTAAAAAAAAAAAAAAAAAAAAAAAAAAGTGAATACGGATACCTGTAAGAGTAAAGTCAAATACAAGATACAAGAAGTAGTTCTAATTAAGAGCAGTAGTAGAGTATGGCAAGGTTTGGAGCAGTTCAGTGCAAGTACAAGCTGATGCAAGTACTCGTACAATTGGGTGCTGTGTGGTCCAGTATAGTCGAGGTTTACAGATGCTGTCTGAACAGGTGTGTCTTGAGGAGGTGCCAGAAGGTGATCAGGGATTCTTCTTAGCGTGTGCTGTTCTTGCGCAGCCAAGCAACTGCTGAATCAACAGCTGTGTGTAAACCCGGGAAACTTGTCAGCGGGTAGTCCTCCACAACGTGAAGCATTGTCTGTTTCTGCCCACATGAGCAGAGTGGGCTGTCTACGAGGCCCCAGTCATAAAGACACGCTGCACACCGACCGTGATCAGTACGATAGCGATTGAGTAAAGTCCAATCTTGGCGTGGGCGGTCTGTTGGGTCGGCAATGAGGAATTGGTTGCGAGTGTCGCTCTGGAACCACTCCTCTTGCCACTGGGTTGTTGATGACCAGTCAGGGTCAGGAAGTGACAGCCAGACTGGACGTATAGATTCCAGACGCACCTTTGGTGGATGGAGGATAAAGTCATGCAATGGTAGTGCCTGGTTATCCTGGATCTTATTGACGATTTTGACCACTGCTTCCTTGCGCCGAATGTGTGGAGGTGTGATGTTGCTCAGCACCGGTAGCCACTGGACCGGAGTTGAGCGAAAAGTGCCGGAGATGGTCCGCATTGCAGAGTTCAGCTGAGTGTCAATTGAGCAGTCCTGATATCTGTGTGTAGTCGTTCAGACAAGGCTGGCAGAGGGTTTTGGATGAGAGGCAGGGAGGTCGGCCAGGAGGGCGTTACAGTAGTCAAGGCTGGAGAGAACCATGTCCTGAACTAGGAGTTGCGTGGAGTAGTTGGTGAGGAAGGGGAGAATTCTCTGTGTGTTGCTGAGGAAGAAGCGACAGGAGTGTGCCTGAGTAGTGATATGCAGAGAGTAGGAGAGGGAGGGGGTCACGGGTGACACAAGGTTATTGGTAGATGAGGAGGAAGAGAGATCAGCTGTGTGGGAGGATGAGGGGGGAAGAAAAGGTCTGACTTGAAGAGATTGAGCTTGAGATGATGCGAGTGCATCCAGGAGGAGATGGCTGAGAGACAGGTAGAGATACTGGAGGAAATGTCACCATCAGAGGGGGGAAAAGGTGAGGAAGATCTGGGCATCATCAGCATAGAAATGATATGAGAAGCCATGGGAGGAGATGAGGGGACCTAGGGAGCGGGTGTAGAGAGAAAACAGGAGAGGTCCTGGACTGAGCCTTTGAAGACGGCTGTCGAAACAGAGCAAGAGGCAGATGGTAAGCCATGCCAGGTCACCCAGCAAGTGCGATCAGCGAGGTAGGAGGAGAACCAAGCAGGAACAGTGCCGGAGAGTCCCAGGTCAGTGAGAGAGGACAGAAGTGTAGAGTGGTTGACTGTGTCAAAGGCTGCAGAGAGGTTGAGGACAATTAGACAGAGGAGAGGGAGGCAGCATGGGTAGAGAGTTAGTGACGGAGAGAAAAGCAGTTTCAGTGGAGTGTGCCAGGTGAAAACCAGATTTGAGGGGGTCGAGCAGTGAATTTGTTGACAGGAAAGTAGAGAGCTGATGATTTACTGCTCGCTCGAGGGTTTTAGAGAGGAATGGGAGAAGGAAGAGAGACCGGTAGTTCTGGAGGGATGAGAGATCAATGGAGGGTTTTTTAAGATGGGGTGATGAAGGCCTGTTTGAAGGCAGAAGGGAAACAGCCAGAGAGCAGAGAGGTGTTGAGAAGAGTGTAAATGAAAGGGAGTAGAGCAGGGTCAGCAGCCTGGAAGAGGCGAGTGGGGAGGGGGTCTAGAGCACACGTGGTGGGTTTATAGCTCTGGAGCAGGGAGCAAAGATTGGAGTCCGAGAGGAGCGAAAAAGAGGGTAGAACATTAGGGGTTGCAAAGGCTGATGGGGAGTGAGTGAGCAGAGGACAGGGGGTAGGTGGGGAAGCAGGAGAGCTATTTTGGAGGAGAAGGAGGCAGCAAACTCATGAGCTGAGATAGAGAAAGGTGGAAGAGGGGGGCTAAGGAAAGAGGAGAAGGTAGAGAAAAGTTTACAGATTGTTAGTGGAAGACTGAATTAGTTAGTGGAAGTAGGAGTTTTGGCGAGGTGAGTGTAGAAGAGAGGAGTGAACGATAGAGATCCAAGGCAGCGGGGAGATTTGCAAGTTCACAACCCCTCAGCTCCAAGCTAATGCCAGTGGAAGCACACATTGTTACTTTTTCCTCTAGATCAGTCCTCAGAGAATGCACAATTGAAGAAATAGCCAGTTTGGGTAGAACTATGTGTTACTTTAGCCTCACCAAAGTGGCCATAAGCAATGCTCGACTGCATGACAAATTCAACTTCAAAAACCTGCCAAAAATCCAAAATCCCTGTATACCAACATATTTTGCTTGAGGCTTGTAAATCTCATTAACGTCTGTCCAAAGTTATTACGGCCTAAACTTGGTACAAATAGCAAAAATTAAAATTTAAAGTGGTTTAATGACAGGTGCTGGGACTTGAAACCAAATGTTTTTCTTGGAAGACTAGTATCTAAGGGTCTTACAGCAATACTACATCCCCTACAGGGTAAAGGGCTGGGCTGAAGTTGGCTGCTTATTGCTGACCGACCACGGCTAGGTTCTCAATGCTAAGCCAGTCACGTCATTTTTAAGGCGAATAATGATTTACTTGAGGGTTGTGAGCCAGATGTATTTTAAACGTGCTGTGCATATGGTTTTATTAAAAAAAACTGTGAATTGTAAATCCAACGAAGAGTAAGAATGTTTTGTAATTTCAAAACTCCGACCTCCCATATGCAGTTCACAATCATCGTTAAATAGAGTGTAATCACACATTGTATTCCTCAGACAGGTTCAGAGAATCAATATGCCGGGACTTTGGAGAGTTAACCATTCATTATCGGTTTTAATTTTAAATTCACTCATCAAATTACCAAGGTCCACGTCACCTCTA
This sequence comes from Polyodon spathula, assembly GCF_017654505.1. Taxonomy (NCBI): domain Eukaryota; kingdom Metazoa; phylum Chordata; class Actinopteri; order Acipenseriformes; family Polyodontidae; genus Polyodon; species Polyodon spathula. The sequence continues at coordinate 108,237,143 of NC_054535.1, read as the reverse complement.
AAACCAATTTTTTGGTTTACATTGACAGGGTGGTGGAACCTCTCATCATGATCTAACCCCAAAACCTGCACATCGTATGCATGTTCACAACCCCTCAGCTCCAAGCTAATGCCAGTGGAAGCACACATTGTTACTTTTTCCTCTAGATCAATCCTCAGAGAATGCACTACAGTTTGGTAAAGGTTACTTTAGCCTCACTGTGGCTGAAGTCGACTGAGTAAAACTCGTCAGCTACCCCTCTTCTGGTAATTTGCCAGAAGGGAGTAGGATGCTGCTGGTATTTTTTCTGGAAAGTCCCGTTCAATACGAGTAGAACGAGGTGCTACAGATGATGGTAGCATCTAGCTCTCCAAAGATGTTTTGGTTTTAATTTGGCTGATCTTATAAACTATATAATGAAATGTATTTAGCCGTTCACATACTGTGTGATTGTTCCCCCATTATGAGAACCCTCTGTATGTGGGTGTACTGGTTCAGGTGCAGGGTGATGAGTTTATTGTTATTTACTGTGGTGCTCTTTCGCCCTCGTCCTGTCTTCTTCCTTTCTTTTTGTTCTATCACACTCTCATTCTCTTTCTCCAGCTCCTTCCTCCCCAAAGCTAGATAAATCCCACCTGCCTGGCTAGCACCCACATCAACAGCATAAAGGCTCTGCTAAGTCTGGTGTGATCAGACTAGAGGAGTTTAGATCCAACCATGAACCCCCCCACCCCCCTCAGTCTAGAGATCAAGTGGCTGAACAGTTTAGGACGTGTGCAGTACATCACCTTTACTGTAGCAGACTTCTCAGTCTTGTGGTGCTTGATCAGTTGTGAAGGTAGTTATAAAACAGAGGACTTGGCACAGGGAATTCTGATCTGGCCTCTGTTGCTGCTGTATCTTTTTTCCTTTTTCCATTTTTTTTTCCTTCTGCGTCACAACCCCATATGTTATCTGTGGCCTGACCACTACTCCTTTAGGGGTGTAATGATACACTAATGTTATGGTACCTATCACGATAAGCAGGTCATGGTACGATATGGATTACGATATACAGGTCCTGATATGATATGGATCACACTATGCAGGTCATGATACGATGTGGATCGCAATATGCAGGTCATGATACGATGTGGATCGCAATATGCAGGTCATGATACGATGTGGATCGCAATATGCAGGTCATGATACGATGTGGATCACGATATGCAGGTCCTGATAAGATATGGCTCACGATATACAGGTCCTGATAAGATATGGCTCACGATACAGGAGATGGTCCTGATGGGCTACTTGTATGACACATAATAACATCAAATGATCAATTAAAGATGGGCTATTAAGTTAAAAGACAATAATGAAATGAGATGGGGAGAGTATTTATTCGTACCGACTGTAAAATACACTTGTTCTTCATTCAGGAACAATTTGGTGAGCTTCACTGTTGTGTTTTTGGTCTTGTATCACGATACACACGATACCTACTTGTATGGTGTACCAGAACTGTCATGATTTGTCGATATGTGATGAGTCCTTACACCCCTATCCTCCTGCCACTGGCGATTCTCTCTCTCTTTCATCACTGGTTATTTTTTCATGTTCTTTTGAAGAAATTGTGGTGTCTTTGGGGCTGACCACTCTTCAGAAGCACCAGGCCAGGATGGTCTAGTCAAGCATTGGGAGGGGGTGGGGCACAAACTTTCTTAGTGACATTAGGCATCGTGACTGAGGATCTGTGAGTTCTTACAATTGTGAAATTGTTAAAATAATATAAAATATATACATACATAAACACAGTAATACCCCAGTACATTGTTGGAAGAGAACATTTCTGTTTGTGTTGCGGTCCCGCTGTAACGATCTCACAGCCTCCAGGGTACTCCAGCCCCCAGTTTGGGAGGCGCTTGTCTAGAGGTTGAAGTGGGAGCCAGGACGCAGTGTGGTGTACTGTACTGCAGTGGTTCGAGCTGTGTGATTTGACATACTGAGCGCCATGACCCTGTTCTCTTCTTGTTTTCTGTACAGTATTGGCGTGCTCCTATCTAGTAAGTGTACAGGTTTATTGGTGGAAATTAGTAATATTTTGTGTATTTGCACGTCTTTGTGATGTTGCACTCTCGACCTTGTTCCAGTGTATTCTAGCTGTAGACTCTTGATAGTGTTATCAACTCCAGTGGAACATGGTCACACCCAGGGACCTTCACATTGAAGGGCACCAACTGTTCAAGCAACAACATCATGCAGCTTGGATTTGATACACTTGCTGGGAATTTCTTCAAGATGTCCCGTTAACTAGTTGTTTTAAAAGTAGGAGGAAAATGTTGCAGTGATGGAAATAACACAGCAGTTTCATCCATTACAAGTTTTACTACAAGCTTGATTAGCCACAGGATACAGGTAACAAGCTCAGGTGTGTCTTATTAAACTCCTAGTAAAACCAGGAATGGATCAAACTGCTATGAGTCTTACAGTAATTCCATCACTGCATTGCCTGAAACTTGCTGCCTTGGCATTTACTGTAGACCAGCTCTGTCAGAAAAGTTCTCCCTGAGATATGATTAACACACACACACACACACAGTCCCCTGTACATTCTTTTCAGCAGCCTACAGTACCACAGATTTTTTATTTTTATTTAAGACAATATGCTCTTGACTGTCCCAAATATGTATTTATTTATTCTGTTCTTTTAAGGTCCTTTGAAAGGGTTCAGTAGAATCGCGTTCCTGGCCGACGCACAGACAGTTACTTGGAGAGTCTCTTACACAATGTCCAGAGGAATGATGTGAAATGACAAGTGGAAGCACTGTTTTTAATTCACTTTCTTCAATAAGATGATGCTGATTCTAGTCTTAGTTTTTTGTTTCAAAATTGTTTTCACCTTGTCGGCAACCAGCGGAGCATTCCTATGAACAGCAGACTGTCCTAGCCCTGTACTGTACATAATGGGCGAGCTGGAAAGGTAATCTGTTCAAGGAGTGTGTAATCAGTAGTGGCTGTTGTGTGCTGTGATGAGAGCAGGTGGCTTGGTTTGTCTGTTTCAGGGCAGTATTGTTCTGGTATAGTAGGTATTGTAGTTTACAATACTGAAAGTTAAGCATCAGCGTGTCAGGTAATACGGTCTTACCTTGGTGGTACAGTACTTACAAGTTATACCCCAGTTCGTGAGATACTGTAACACCAAACTTTCCACCTAACTGCTGGCCCTGTCCTGTGTTACACTTGATGTTATCATACCTATTGAGCTCTTGTGATAACATTGCTTTGGTTGGAAGACTTTCTTATAAGGTATTAAATATGGCCTTGGATTAGCCAAGTGTTTATTATGGAATATTTTTAGCTTAAGTATGTTTGTTCTGTGATGAAGTGTGTGCTTTCATGCAAGGAGGGGGAACAGAAAATCTACTTTTATTATCAATGGTGCTTATTTAATGTAATGAAAAGCATATTTAGAGAGAATCTAAATCTACATTTAGTTTTATTTCTTGCTCTGCATGCATATTTTTTCAATAATTTATGTTTTCTTAGTGTCTGTCGGCAGAATTCCAGACGGCGTCTCTGATATGCTCCAGGTCTGTTGACTGAGTTCTGTCTGCTTCAGCTGCAATGATCAGAAGGTCATTCAAGTGATCTTGTGTCATGGGGTTCTCAGACTATTTGTTAAAAAACTTTAGAGCTGAAAAGCTTCTCTCATTACTGCAAGACTTTCACAGGAAGTGTCAGGGTGATCTGGTATAGCTTTGCAATGTGGCTGTATGCATCCAGCACGTTAGCCTTGCACAGGTGGATGTGACCCTCCTCCTAGGAGTTTGTATTCCTGCTCTACCATCTGTGGGTCTGCATCTCCTCTATACTGTAGTAGCTGTAAGCTGCAACAGTCTGCAGGTTTTTGTAAGGCTGCCTACAGGTATGTGTTTTATCAGTGGCAATGCTGCAGGGTCACAACTCTGTCACACTTTCTGTACGTAGATCCAGAGTTGCAAAGCAGAATTCAATGCAAATGTTATCCTTTTTTTTTCAGTATTAGTTAATTTTCACATATTACAAATAAAGTACACAAATCCATCACGTACATAAGAGCACATATAGAAATATTATAGTAATTATATCTGTACAATTATAATTACAGTAATCCATCTCGTATCCACCCTAACCGTTTATCCACCATGATCAAGCTCTTCAGCAACGTTCGTTTATTATTGAACAGAGAAGATTAGCTCAGAGACTGTAGCTCCCACCAAAGTTTTCGTACACTGTTGTATGTGCTCCATGTGCTGCCATTGCTGGTAGTGTCACGTGAGCTGTTTGTATAAATTCTGTTCACCTGCGGGGGGCATATCAGCAAGCTCCCTAATAAAACCTGAATCTCAAAACAAGAATTGTGTGAGTATAGTAATTGTTACAGCTGTGTATAATGGGATTCCTTTATCCGACTTTTCACATATCCGCCCTTACTCGGGTCCCACCGCAGTCGGATGCGCGATGGATTCCATGGATTACTGTACATTTGTTTCGGAGATGTCCATTTCTGTACCCAAAACTCTATTAAAAAAACTCTCATCAAGGTAGTTGCACTGTGCGCTTAAATTTGCTAGATCTGTCCACTCCAGAAATAATCACAGTCTCCAAATTGCATAGACGAGAAACATCTCGAGGGGCACTCATTAGATATTACCTCCTGTATCCAATTACCTGTTTTGGGTGGATGTTCCTGGTCCAGTCTTTTTCATATTTTTCTTGGTTCCTGAAACACTACTTGTATTTTTCAAGCGAGCTGTTCAGTTTCAATCTGAAATGTTTAACCTGATCTTAGAGTAAAAAGCGGGGTTCCAAAAAATATAACATTATACGTTCCCACGTGTTGCTACTACCGTTTAAATAGTGCACCTGTAATTTATTTTCATTGTTAACATCCTGACAACTTTTTACACTTATAACTCACATCATGAATCGTTATTACTGTGTCACATGTTTGACAGTGTGGGCACTAATCCTTAAACCATCAGTGTACTAGAGCAGACATTTTGAAAAGAGCTTTGTAGAGACGTTAGTTTTATAAGTGTAAAGTTTTATAAGTGTAAAAAGTTGAGGATGTTAACAGTGAAAAGAGAAATTCCAGGTGCATTATTTAAACAGTTGGAGCAGCATGTAGGGATGTGTAACGCTGTATTTTTTGGAACCCCTCTACTTACTCTTTAAAGTCTGCATGTCCACAGATGTTGAGGCCACATCTGTCACTGAAAGAATTCTGCTGAATCCTAGCAAAATTGTATCTATCAAATGCTCGATCGGTCTGAATTTGTCATAGTGTTTGTATAACTGATTCAGTGGTGGAAATAAAGGTCTGCAGCTGTCTGTTCTGCTTGACCATTTAGTTACACTCATCAATTTCACGAAGTTTTAGCAAAGCAGGAGTCGCTGGCTTTCACATTATTCTTATACTGCAATAAACAGGCCATGTCTCTTGGCAGAATTTGTGATTAATGTGAACAGCTGTTTAGTGACTCCAAAAAAAGTTACGACAGAGTTATCTTGCAGCGTGTGTCAACAAGATGATTTAATCTGTGTGCATAGCAGTGCACAAAATGTGCTTTATCCCTTGACTTGCAGATTATTGACTAATAACTTCTGTATGCTCCTGACTGTTGCACAACCATCGTATCCTTGGCCCGTTGCATTGCAGACGCTGAGTCCATGGTGCTCCAGAGTCTCATAAGATAACTTGCCAGAAGGGCACCGGTTATCATTTTTGCCTGAATTACTGTACATCATTCATGTAATTCAATTGAGAAGTGCTCTTGTGTGGCACAATCAGGAGTTGTGTCTAAGCAAACTGAATGAATGTTTTTTTTATTTTTTTATTTATGCTTTAACTGGACTTTGGACCCAAATTGGTCAAATACTAACGGCATTCAGTTACAGATAGCTTGCATTTAGTCTCCTGAATAAACTAGCAGTCTGGTAGTAGTACCACGTGTTTAGTGTTTTATACAAACTAAAACTCTGCCATGTCCGTTAAATATATACCAAAACAAACTCGACTCCTACGCCTTTGGCATTCTAGGAAATGCAATGCAGAAACATCTGCCAGTACCAGCTTTCCATCTGCAGTACTAGTTCACTTGCTGTATGGAAATCTGCACGTCTCAAACATTTCAAATTTAATAACAAGAACCTTGCTAAATTCAACTCTGTGTGCAAGAGGGGTATATTATTACAGCAGTAAGTAAATGTACCCTGGTATTTCATTAGTTTTAACACTGTATTTTTGCACTTTTACCATGCTTTTCCATTGGTTATGCCATAGCTTAACCAGGCTTGCCTTTAATATGCTTTCTCATACCTCTCTGTCCTTTACTATGCCTTACCATGCTTTCACTGTGCTTTTGTACACCTTGCTATGCTTTTACTGTGATAAAGTTTATAAGGGTTCTCAAACTCAATTTGTACAAAGTATGAAACAATTTCAATTAAAATGAAGTGCTCTTCCCATACAGCAAATTAAACCAGAGTGTCAATTACAAAACTAATATCTCCTGTTTCTCACGAGGCTCTCGATAGCGATGACACTGACACAAGACTTGCTTAAAGATTTTTAACAGTACAACAAGCACGTTTATACACAGACCTACAACAACCATGAGCGGTCAATGTGACTGGCGTATTGAAAACAACATCAATATTTTAATGAAAGGACAAACAATGCAATGTAAGTCATAGTTTTATTCACGAACATCATATAAAGCATCTACACACCTGAAACATTGTAAATAAACAGACATTTGAACAAAAATGTCTTTTTATACAGACCTCAAAAAACAGTAAAAAAATTAAATAAACAAATATTTGAAAATAAATTTGTGTATATACAGGTATAGCATATAAACAAAACTGTACAACTGAAATGATGTACACTGAACAAAAATATAAACGCAACATGCAACAATTTCAAAGATTTTACTGAGTTACAGTTCATATAAGGAAATCAGTCAATTGAAATAAATTCATTAGGCCCTAATCTATGGATTTCACATGACTGGGAATACAGATATGCATCTGTTGGTCACAGATACCTTAAAAAAAAAAAAAAAAAAAAAAAAAAAAAAAGGTAGGGGCGTGGATCAGAAAACCAGTCAGTATCTGGTGTGACCACCATTTGTCTCATGCAGCGCGACACGTCTCCTTTGCATAGAGTTGATCAGGCTGTTGATTGTGACCTGTGGAATGTTGTACCACTCCTCTTCAATGGCTGTGCGAAGTTGCTGGATATTGTCGGACCTGAAACACGCTGTTGTACACGAATATCCAGAGCATCCCAAACATGCTCAATGGGTGACATGTCTGGTGAGTATGCAGGCTATGGAAGAACTGGGACATTTTCAGCTTCCAGGAATTGTGTACAGATCCTTGCGACATGGGGCCGTGCATTATCATGCTGAAACATGAGGTGATGGCGGCGGATGAATGGCACGACAATGGGCCTCAGGATCTCATCACGGTATCTCTGCATTCAAATTGCCATTGATAAAATGCAATTGTGTTCGTTGTCCGTAGCTTATGCCTGCCCATACCATAACCCCACCGCCACCATGGGGCACTCTGTTCACAACGTTGACATCAGCAAACCGCTCACCCACACAATGCCATACATGCTGTCTGCCATCTGCCCGGTACAGTGGAAACCGGGATTCATCCATGAAGAGCACACTTCTCCAGCGTGCCAGTGGCCATCGAAGGTGAGCATTTGCCCACTGAAGTCAGTTACGACGCCGAACTGCAGTCAGGTCAAGACCCTGGTGAGGACGACGAGCACGCAGATGAGCTTCCCTGAGATGGTTTCTGACAGTTTGTGCAGAAATTCTTCGGTTGTGCAAACCCACAGTTTCATCAGCTGTCCGGGTGGCTGGTCTCGGACGATCCCGCAGGTGAAGAAGCCGGATGTGGAGGTCCCGGGCTGGCATGGTTACACATGGTCTGCGGTTGTGAGGCCGGTTGGAGTGTACTGCCAAATTCTCTAAAACGACGTTGGAGGCAGCTTATGGTAGAGAAATGAACATTCAGTTCTCTGGCAACCGCTCTGGTGGACATTCCTGCAGTCAGCATGCCAATTGCACGCTCCCTCAAAACTTGAGACATCTGTGGCATTGTGTTGTGTGACAAAACTGCACATTTTAGAGTGGCCTTTTATTGTCCCCAGCACAAGGTGCACCTGTGTAATGATCATGCTGTTTAATCAGCTTCTTGATATATCACACCTGTCAGGTGGATGGATTATCTTGGCAAAGGAGAAATGCTCACTAACAGGGATGTAAACAAATTTGTGCACAAAATATGAGAGAAATAAGCTTTTTGTGTGTATGGAAAATTTCTGGGATCTTTTATTTCGGCTCATGAAACATGGGACCAACACTTTACATGTTGCGTTTATATTTTTGTTCAGTGTAAATAAGTATGAACATTATTTTTAAATAAATGGGTTTGTATTGCCTACGTAACAAAGCTCGTATACGCAACCAAAGCTATGCATTTATACACAGGTCTACTAGAATTGAAACGACATGAATAAATAAAGATGAACAGAATGAACTTCATTTACAATTGTTTACACTTATCACAGCTGTCAACAGTAACCCAGGGTTCTGGCACCAGATGCTCTACGGGCACATACCAGTGCAGTGAAAGCTTCTAATTCCTCCAAGGCATTGACCAGGAATCATCTTGTGGGTGGGCTTCTGCTTCAGTGCAGCATGCACTGAATGTGATCTCATCAATGTTATGTTTTGCATATGCCGTGGGCCCTGGAACTTCCCTCAAAATATTATGTTCACCCCTTCTACCTGCAGCTTCAACACCAGGATCTATAGTGTTCCAAACAGTCTTGATTGCCAGGTGATGCTGGCTATACCGCTGGAGAAGCGGCTGCCTCAGATGAAGAAGCGGGTGGATCAGGTGCAGGGGCTGATGCAGGTGAAGTGGCTGGCATCTCTGTAGGAGCTTCTTTTTCCACAGGATTTCTTGCGTCCTCTTTGCACACTCGGTCCAGGCACTTCGCTGGCATCCTCCTCGCTGTCACTGCTGCTGAAAGGTTTATCTTCGCAAAGCCAGATTCGTCATTAGCCATCTATTCTGCATCAGTAAGTCCAAACACTGCTTTGCTGTCATGAGTCTTCCGTGATCCAATTTCAGTGTGTATTGGGATAACAATTAATTTCTTAGAAAAACGAGTAACTTATATAGTAACAAGAGTGCCGGGTGCTGTGAGCTGTCAAGGCTGATTGATGGGCTATCAGGAGGCTCATTGGTTTAGAGGATTACTTCATTTATCGTCATGTATTTAAATGTGCAGACCCTCCCGCAGTGTGTCAGCAATGCATGTGCTGCACTGCACTCACAGTCTTTATTGAAATAGAGATCCGTTTGCATTGTGTGCTATTTTTTGCTCTGCAGTGTGCCGGTCTATCGCATTCAAGTCCAGAGAACAGTAACCCAATGCATTTCCAATGCTGATTCCTCTTCTAGTGCACTCTGTGGATGGTGTTTCAAGTAGAGTAATACACCACATCTGCTGCAGTTTGTCCAGGAGACCTCAAGGAAACAAACTGTTATTACTGCTGCTCTGGGCTTTTAAAACAATGTGCTGTAGTCTGAACACTACGTGAATCTGAGCTAATTGGCTGTTTGGCATACCGTTCTAAACTATATGTCGTGACTGCAGTTCGTGTGTTTTAATAAACAGGCATTTCCAAGTTGCTGGCTACTTTCCTACCGTGTCCCCTGAGTGGAGTCTGACCTACCCGCTGGACATCCTTATTTTATTGAGGTGACGCAGTAGCAAGTGGACAGAGTTCAGCGCTCAAACAAGGCTGTCGGCCAAAACTCTCGGTGTGTGACTGCGGTCTAGAAGGTGAATCTGAGGGTCTATGTGAACATAGTCTGTTGAAATGTGCGAGTCCTCTAATGCTTCCAGGTGCAATGCAGTGTATCAGGCTTAAGGCATGTGTGCACACATGCATCAAGCCGCTGCTTATCTCACTGAAACTAAAAGCAGACGGGATACAAAGATTGCAGCTGCAACAGTAAATCTCCCGACCATCTATTGTACCTGTTTTTAAAATTTTACGTGTTTAATTTTAAAAAGCTCTAACCAGGTATAACTTAAAGCTCTGGGAAGTTTATCGGAGGATCAAAATGTAATTTAGAGGTGTGATCGATGCCCTGAGACCCAGAATTCAAAGTAAAGTGTCTATAAATGCAGCTTGGGGAGTAGTGCGGTCCCTCCACCAAATCAACTTCCACTGACAACCAAAAATACAACTGCTGCTCAAGACTGTGTGTGCAGTAAAAATGAGAGAAAGAATCTCAAACATCTGATGAAATCACTTTGCTAGAATATACTGTAGGCCTGTTCCCCATACACAAGGTATAAGATGACACTTCACAGCTACCACTGTTGACTTCAGTACTGTTGAATCTGAGATAATTAAACCATCTCATTTACAAAACTGTCCTGGGGGAAAATGATTAAAACCCTCGATACAGTCACCTTAATATACCTGTTGTGCCTGACTACAGTTAATCCACAGTCCCAAGGCCAGTAAACAGCACAGGTTATTTAGAGCAGTGTATTTGATGCCAGTGAATGGAGATCCAGCCCTGAACATCCTCAGAGGAGAGAGGTTTAATGTAGCCCTGAGGGAGCAGACTGTACTGTAGTTGTTATAATCTGACCAGTTCCAACACATTTTTTAAATGAACTAGCAAAGGACTGGGTGCATTCTTGAATCCCAGTCCCTCAGCTCTAACATGTAGACCCAATTCCCTCCCAGTTGTCAGAGTTCACCACTAGACCACACTGCCTCCTGCCCCCAGTCCTAACCTTTCCCCTAGTCTACACCCCACAGATACACTGACAGAGGCACTGCTATATTTAGCTTGGTGGAATTGGCACAGAGGGAGAGTTTGTAGCCTCTGTGCTCCAGCCCTCTATACACCACGGGTATTAAAATGAATCAAGTTTCATCTCCCCACCACCCTGCCCACAGCCACGCAGATTTTCCTTTTTAAATTGCTTTTTTCCCCTGACCCCCACCTCCAACATCTCAAATACTGTGTAGTCAGATGTTGAAGACACATTTTTTCTGGCCTGTAAACCATAGCCCAAATATTGTATGAGATTTACTTGATGTGAAGTGGACTGAGCAGTATACTGTAAAATGTGGTCACTGCGTCCTGCCCTCTCTTTGTAGTGTTTTTTTTGTTTGTTTGCTCTTTCACCCACTCTCTCGTTCCCCCTCCCTGCAGATCTCTCATTAGCTCGTCTTTGTTGCAGCTTCATCTTTCCTTTTTTATTTAATCACTTGTGCTCCTTTCTTCTGTTTCCCTCCCTGTGTTTTTCACACTTGTCCTTCACCTTCCCTTCATCTGTTCTCATACAGTCTCTCTGTCTGTCCTTCCTCTCTCACAAACACCACTCTCTTGCCCTGTCCCTCCCCCTTCCTCGCTCATCTGACTGGCTGTATCCACAGTTTGCCTTAGTTTAACCCTCGTTGGTTCTTGCTGTGTGCTGTAAATCTAAGCTGATCCAGTCTGCCATACTAAAAGCCCTTGCACGGTTATTTATTTTTAATTCTAAAATCTTTGTACTGTATAAGTGAAGAATGCATTGTATTTATACAGCACTGCTCTATGTGTTTACTGCTTATCAAGGATGTGTAATAACCAATGCAGTGAAGATTGCCTTTACCATTTTAAGACGTACATTTTAACTGCAGTCTGCCTGCAGCCTATGGAGGCAGTGTTGTTGTTTTTTTTTTTGCTATAATACTAATAGCAATCCTAATGAAGTGTTTGTGGAAGACTCTCTTACATGCTGGCCAGGTGGTGTGCAGTCAGCATCCAGGCACAGCATTTGTTTTTCTTGTACACAGGAAGAAGTCCGTCTGCAGGTCTGTCTGTATTGCAGATAATCTTGCAAATGACATGCTAAACAAGCAGCAGCAGTCAAAGTGTTGCACAAGTGCAGTTCCTCTGATCTGAGTTTTTTTCCTTCTAATTTGGTAAGGGTATGGACTTCCATCTTGAATCATGTGCTTTTCAAAGAGATCAGGTGAGATCTCAAGTGAGTCAGTCTGCGGTACAAGAATAGAACATCGGCACAGGCACAGACACACGCTGGCCTGGCTCATAGCACTTTTCTGCATTGCATCTCTCACCCCTTACGGAACCATGGGATAGTAGAGTCATTCCCTAAAAAGGCCAGCACACTCCTCTCTCTCTCTCTCTTTTTCTCTCATTTAGTACATGCTCCCCCGCTCCCCTCTTTCCTGTGCTCTCTGCTGTTAGAATGCAGGGCTATAGGGTTGCAGGGACTGGCTGTACAGGGCAGGCAGTGAGTCAGTACTTCATGAGCTGGGACAGAGCTCAGCCACACGCACATACACACACACTCGCACACACACACACACACACACACACACACAGAATCTCCCCCAGAGCCCCAGTCAGTTTAAACCTCACTTCGAGTACATTGGTGACAAGTAATTGTTATTGATTGTCTGTTTCAGTTAGTGTTGGGATGATAATGGGATTTTAGTATCATGATTATCATCTAAGAATTATCACGATAGCTGCTTTTATCGTGATAATTTATTTTTGAAGCTTTAAAATTGCAGCAGCAGTGCTTTATTTTGAACACACTTTTTTGAATCCGCTTCACCAAGAATATTTGGGGGGGTATTCACGTGTAGGTTACAGCATGTCTGTCCGAGTGACTCGCTTCCATTTGTTCAGCCACTCATTGAATTGGTACGGACACTTGGTATGGACATTCTGCATTATATCAGTACTACTGTAGACTGCTGAAGGCTTTTCCACATACAGCAAGTGGAGGGTTTACTGACACATTAGCTTCCTCTTTGCTGTATTACAGGGTATATTTATGGAACTACTTGCTTGGTTTCATTGCTAATTGGGTTATATCTGAGTTATACAGCACACTTCTAGCAAATGTCAGTAAAGGAAAAAAAAAAAAGAAAAGTACTGAAAGCCTGTTTGTATCACCCAGGAGAAAAGCAGGGAGGCAGTGCTGAGAGTGGGCAATGTTTGAATACACTACATAAATGCTACAAGCGACTTCATATGATTAAAAAGAACATTCAGTGTCAGCTCAAATCATTTCAATTGTGTGGTGTCACCTGTGAGTGCCTGCTTGATGTTGATTCAAGGAGCAACCCAGAAGAGACAGGTGTGTCTACCCCTCCCAATGGAGAAGGATGAGAGAAGCTTGGCATGGAAAACCTCTCCTAAAGCCTCTTTCACAAGGTATGACAGCAGTGAAGCGGCATGCTGGGCTGTGTGGATTGCCTAAACCAGCATTATGCCGGCACAGAAACGCTATAGTGGGCGTGGATCAAATAGCAACGCCCCACGTGACTGCATGCAAGACATGACAATAAAAACACATCACCGTGTTGGCGTTCCCTTCCTCAAGTCGAGAGTTCACACCAGTATCCTTTATGTAAAGCAAATATGCACTGCATTTTCACTCTGCTGTTGTCTGAACAGCTGGACTTGTTTTAACAATACTGTATGGTCTGCAGTGTGTCTGAAGCACCTGCAATTTGGCACTTACCAGGTTGTTATATATAAATATAATTGAAGACTAAAGCAAACAAAACAGCCAAATCCACTTCTTTGGTGGAAGACTGTCATTCTTTTGGTTTTCCGTTGCCATGAGAACAATCTGTTGCCTGACAGGTTTGAAAGTTGGTCTGTCCTGATCCCTTTAGCTGTGTGAAAGGGTTCTGAAGTTATTGTGGAGCAGTTTTGTGCTGTGTGAACAGGGTTTGTAAGGATTGTTGAAGCGTCTCTGAGATGGCTCAGTGCGGGTCTTTGTGAATGTGGCTCTAGTGCACTCGTGCTGCTGCAGTATTTCTAAACTGAGCACTGTTGAGAATTCACTAGTTATGGATGATCCATATCTACAGCATCGCCACATCCTGTCTATGAGAAGAAACACTTTGTGGTACAATTCATGACTGACAGTTTAACTGGTTTGGCCTATTGTGTACTTTTTCTTCAGTGGATTAGCATTTTTGTTGGCCTTATTAGTCAATTATACACGTTTACAATCGACCCATTTAGTTAGCAAGGCTGTGAGAGCTGTCTCTGTTCTGTCTGAGATGAATTGCAAAGGTAATGATCGGGGTTGTATTGTGCTGCAGATGGTTGATATTAAACTGTATGGAAGTGTCCTTGGAGGCATAGTGGTGGTGAATTTCTGCAGTGAAACACAAACCCAGTTAACAGGGGATCTGCATGTTCAGCTGTGTGCTAATACATCCGGTTAGAAAACAGGCTTTAATTAGCAGAGCGCAAGCGGCCGGGAAGTGAAAACTGTCATCTTAAACCTCCTGATAAAACCAGGGAATTAGCAGTAGTTGAAGCAAACTTAGTTTTGCTGTCTTAACATAACATGTGAATTGAATTTCACATGTTTGCTTTAATAGGATCAGCTTAAAAGGGGAAAGATAATGTGAGAGAACTACAGAGCGCACTAACAGCTGGTTTGACAGACCCTGATCAGCACGAATCTTTGATTACTTTACATAAAGTAACATTGAGTAGTCCAGGATTAGTGCTAATCGGGTCTGTGGAACCAGCCATGAAAGTACAGGAGAGAGTGAAGTGGGTAAAGTAAAGTCTTACTCCTGTTTTTATTACTGTAACAGTTGTTTCCTGGGTAAATGATGGATTAACTCTTTCTTTCTCTCTGTGTTTCAGGCTCATATTAAGTTCCCGATGGACTATCCCTACTCCCCTCCCACCTTCAGGTTCCTCACTAAGATGTGGCACCCTAATATCTACGAGGTAAGAGCGTGCACTCAAGTGTCAGGGTAGTTTGTAGCTTCAAATGGGATTTAGTGTTTAATCCAAAAAGTGTTGAGATAGTGTGGCTTGGAGGTTGGTGTGCTACACTGTGTACTGAGGAAACAGCCTCCCAAAGCATGTATTTTCTTGCCTTTATCATTTCTTTTTACGTGCCAAAATACAAAATAGATGAAAGGATGAAGTACTACAGAATGCTTGGTGTGCGGTGGTTCAGGCTTTCCCCTCTTTTTTACCCTGGTCAGGGTTCAAATCCAGGTTCAAATGAAAAAGCAAAATGAGTTTGTCAGGCTCGGCTTGGCCCTCGGTTAACAGTTCACAACAAATACCTCAATATCGCCATTCTCCCGTAACTATGTAGTAGTAATACTAAGAGAAACAGATACATTTCTTTAACAAGCGTTTGACAAGAAGTATTCCCAATATCTTAACATTTCTTTTAGTATTACTACCGCTGACTGTCTAGCTCTCCTTTGCTAATGCTGTTCTGTATTCAAAACCCTTTGCTCCCAGTTAGTTATATTGTGACTGCACTCACTTTGCCTGCGTCTGTGTTCACCCACAGAATGGAGATGTGTGCATCTCGATCCTTCACCCCCCTGTGGACGACCCTCAGAGCGGAGAGCTGCCTTCCGAGAGGTGGAATCCCACCCAGAATGTCAGGTAATGCGGGGAGCCTCTTATTGAAACACCTTTGAGGGGGGCTATGCCGTCTAACTGCACAAATAGGTGCACAGGCTTCTTCTTGCTTCCCCTTTACTATAATGTTGCAATGAAAGTCATCATTGCTTAACTCTCAGCCCTGCCACAGTGTTTCTGGAGGTGCTGTTCCGTCTTGTTTTGTCCAATGTTTACTATAAAAGGATAAGCTGTCATTGCAGCTTGGCAGCTCAGTCCTTGTGTAAATATCTTGAGATCGTGTTAAGTTAGGGTAGGAGTCTGCACGTGACACATGGGGACATTACAGCACTAGAAAGGGAGGCAGTTAAATGCAGGGAATTGTGTGAACACAGAGCATGTTCTCAGTGTGTGTGTTTGTGTCTGCAGGACCATCTTGCTGAGTGTCATCTCCCTGCTTAATGAGCCCAACACCTTCTCTCCTGCCAATGTGGACGCCTCGGTCATGTTCCGCAAGTGGAGAGACAGCAAAGGGAAGGACAAGGAGTACGCTGAGATCATTAGGTACGTGGTCGTGCTTGCACAGGCACATTGTGAAGTGGAACACATACTCACACTTTTTCCTGTCTTACTCCTTCGTTATTTCACAATTCAGTAATTTATGAATTCGGTTCATTTGCAGTTAGGCCATCCCGACTATAAATTGTTATGTCCTACAGTCCTTCGCTTTATAAGGGCCATTCAACTTAACTGTTTTCAATATTTCACGAATTTCAGCACTGTAGGGAGCACTGTGCTTCAAAACCACTCTTAAGGCTGGCTTATACTCCATCACTCGACCGTCGTTAACGAGCAAAGTGACCGGCGATCATCGCTGTCGCGTTGCTCTGCAGTTTATAGGGTTGCCTGACAATCCGCCCTGCTTGAAAACAACAGTCGCTGAGAGTTCAAATCAACTGAACTTTGACCTTGTCGCTGACCTTGTTGCTAGATGGTAGAACTCGTGATAAAATGGTAGGTGATAAAATGGATGACAGGCTATTTATTGAGAAGCTGCTCCATATATGAATGTAGTAGAGAGAGCAGATTATAAAGATCAGCAGAAAAAAGAGAATGCTTGAGGATTTTACACTCACAGCAAATGAAAGGCTTCAAAGTTGTGTTTCTTTTGACCAGCACATAATGTCATCGCACTGTCACGTCTTAATATATGTTCAAATAATATTAAAGAACTGCAGTGTGGAACTATAGAACAATACGATTTCATTATAAATGGAATATAAGAAATAAATGAGCTTTGAAATCAAACAATATATCTAACCTAGCTGCCGACCTACCTACTGCATACAGTGTTTCTTTCTAGAATTCAGTCAATTAAAATAACAGAATGAGAGCTAGCCTGCATTGCAATACAGCGCAAATAAAATCCACGTGAGTTCATAATGAACCGGAACACCAGAGCTCAACATGGAACAAGCCCAGTGCGTCTTTCTTGTAATCTCTCTAGAACACACGCATTGTATAATACCAGATGGCAGAATGCATGTGCACATACCAGCGCCTGGAAGGAAATAAGACGCTCGTTGCATAGCATTGTGAGACCTTTTACGTTTCACCAGCTGCAGGCTCTTGATGAAGCAGAAAAGCTTCAGAACCTGAAACTGCTAGTCATATTTCCATCCATGTAGCTTGTAGCTCAGAAAAACAAATTTGTCAGTAGAGTTAATACACAAAGCCTTTTTATATAGTGAATCTAGTAGCTTTTCAGACCATAGAATAAATGTTTACTTTGTGTGGATAGCGCTTTGTGATGCTGTTCCACTATGAAAGGCGCTATATAAAATAATGATTGATAAATAGAGACTGTATAAATAGTTACAAACTGATATTGAAAGTTTTACAGTTCGGACAAAATGGGAGTAATATGACATTTAGTTTTTTTATTTACAAGTCAAGTTAAATTTAATTTAGCTCAATTAAATTACTGTAAAACAGTGAATGTTTGTTTTCTTGGACAAAGAAACTAGACAATAGGATGTGTTCCTATTTATTTATTTATTTATTTATTTATTGTTTGTGGTTAGGTATGTACATGTGTAGGAACACATTATTTAAAATGTCTCAGAGCCCTCAGCTAAATAGTATTTGTAGTCTTAAAAGTAAAAACTAACTGAAGTGCTTCATCTTCTGCTCAAATACTTCTCAGGTCAAGTGGAACTTCAGCGTCGCTGTGTGTTTATAGTGCGCCGATGGACGAGGGCAGTGTGCTGATCAGGCAATGATCGAGCGACAGCCGGTTGTCACTGGGTTTTTAGTTGAGTGACAGTCGAGCGATGGAGTATAAACCGGCCTTTAGATTGTAAGGTAACATTTAATAACAAAGTACACAAACATTTTGATTAGTGGCTTCATTATTGTACATTTAGTCCACAATTCTGTTGTTTCTAACTTAGGGTTAAACAGTCAAAGAACGTTTACTTCAAAGAACTGCTTATGCAATTGTTTACTCCACTCTAATTAGCCTGGTATGGTGGATTCAGCTTCTCTCGCGTGGAGTTTGAACACTGATCACTCGAGCTCTCTCTGAATGCTTTGCGTATGACCATTGCTTGAAAACCCAGTACTTTATGTTCTGTGTCTAACATACATGCATCGTCACAAAAACCTTGCCATTTAGCTTGATATTGATGCCTTGCCTACATATCAAGCAAACCACTTTCACAAGACCTGAATGAGCTTCTGACAGAGTGCTGTTGAAAACCCATTGATGAACAGTTGTGAACAGTTTCCCCAGAAAGAGATCTGAGGCAGTGGAAATGCAGCCCCCAATACAGTGGTGCTCCACTCTGGCCCTCGAGAGCTATTCCAGTCCTGGTCTTTATTCCAACAAGGTCCTAAATTAGGTAATTGGCTCTTAGCAGCTTCAGTTAACTACATTAGAACCTGCTTGGAGTAAACACCAGGACTGGATTCAATCTCGAGGGCCAGAGTTGAGTACTACTTCCCTAATATGACCCCCTCCTGTCCTCTCTGTTTGCCCGCCCCTTCAGGAAGCAGGTCCTGGCCACCAAGGCAGAGGCTGAGAAGGATGGCGTGAAGGTGCCCACCACGCTGGCAGAGTACTGCATCCAGACCAAAGTGCCTTCCCACGACAGCAGCTCAGACCTGCTGTACGACGACCTGTACGACGATGACATAGAGGAGGAAGAGGAGGAGGAGGACGGGGAGTGCGGGGGGGGTGCCGAGGCGGGTGACTGCTACGAGGACGACGACGACTCTGGGAACGAGGAGTCCTGACCTCCCCGCCCCCCGAAACAGCCTCCCCATCCATCCATCTGTCTGTCTCTCCGCCCGTCCAACGCACTCACATATACGCGCGCACACACACACACACACAAGCTGAAAAAGAGCAGGCAGTACAACAAGCAAACCATTCAAATGAACCCCCGCAGCTTGTAATCCAATCCCAGTTTATTAACAGACCCTCTTCACAGAGCTCTGGAGTGAGAGAATAGGGGATGCAAGGCAGCGGGGTGAAGTTAAAAAAATTAAGAAATTGAATTCAATAGCAGTTATTAATAACTAGTAACTTGCCCCCTCTGTGCTGTTTCCTGTTGTGCAGCTTTTACCAGTTGCTCCTTCTTTATGGACCTCTGATTTGAATTTTAAAAGAGAAACACACGCATCATTACTCTTCACCCATTACTGTATAGCTTGTGTGGTTCTTGACTCCCGAACAAAATGAAATTCTCTTGCAAACAGCCTGGTTTCTCTTTTTTTTTCTTTTTAAATGTTTTTGGTACAGTACAATTGAAAAGCAAACCATCTTTTTAAGGGGTAATCCCTTGTCCCATTTCCTTGCCCTTCTCAGCAGATTTCTGTCCTGTCAGGTACTATCCAGTAATCATTAATTACATTAACTACAGGTAGGGATAATGTGGCTAAAATTTGCTTCCCTTTAAAATACGTTTTCAGTTTTGATAGTAAAGGGATTGATTACTGGTACTTTTTTTTTTTTTTTTTAAGAGGATTTCAGTGTTTTTCTTTAAGGAAGGTCAAATCAGAGTTTGCTGCATGGCCCAACCTACAGCACAGGCCACCCCATAGTTGAAGGCCTTCTGAACTTGGAACAGAAAGGAATTTGGTCAACACAGACCCATACTGAATATAGACTAGCAAAGTAATTACTGCAGTGGCATATTATCAACCTGACTGGTAAATTCCACTGCTGGCTTTTATTCAGGTAGAGAGATTAAAACTAATTTGGCGTGAACCCTACTTTGTGTGAAGTTGATAGTCTGGAATATATACAGGCTTCCCTTGATAATACAGTAGTGGCTTGCAAGACTATATAAGATCTTCTGTGTGTGTGGGAGTGCAGACGTGCAAAACACACTACAGGCCAACCTGTTTAACAACAGCTTCTTATGCCACACCGTTTCAAGGGTCTTTACTGATGAAACACACAGCCACAGATTCTGCAGAGACGCTTTACTTATTGAAAGTGGTGGAGGGGGCTCCCTGATAACCCTGTACAGAGGGTTCCACAGAAACTGCTTCAAAGCTAAAACAAAGCAACAAAGTGTGGCTTGCTTAAGGACTGAACTAGCAAGGAGGTCGCCACCAGGTGAACCTCATTGGGGCTTGGAGAATCAAGGGGTGTCCTAAGAAAGGCTATGAAAGATATCTTGGACCAAGGCACATGGACAGTTAACCAGACTATTTTAGTTGCTGCATTTGAAGTCGAGGATATCACTTCTCTAACTACAGTCACAGGCTTTCTGTGAGACACAGGACCGCTGTTTGTGATAGAAAACCAGATCCTCATTTTTAGGGTTAATTGAAGTTACAAGCGATCATATTTTTTTAATGCCGTATGGCGCTTGTTTAGGATGCTGCCATGTGTCTAGTTGGCGTCCTGCAGACACTCTCAGCTTGTGCCTGCATCAACCAGCTTTAGAGATATGGCAACATGTTGGTGCTTCTGCCATGCAGCGGAGGCTGATGAATCCTGGAAAACAGAACTCATACTCCTGTTATATGAGCTGGCAAGTCTCCAGAGCTGGGGCAGAGTTTGATGTCTGCTGACAGTTGCTCTGTTGCAAACGTGTCATTTCAGTGGGGAGCCTGTTTGTAGCAGTGTCTGAGGGTTGCTGCAATTGGGTAAAGCAGGACTGGGCACTGTATTAGATGTCTTTGTGTGTTTAGTTTTGTAACCTGTACAGGTAGCAGCCTCCCAGGTTGAATCCCACTCCACAGTTGTAATGACATGCCTCGGTGTGACCCGCAGAGAAGTCTTCTTTGAGACTGTGTGTAAGAGACCCAAACAATTCCTAGCACGTTTTGAAGTTTTTCTGGAATTATCGGTGCTAGAAATTGTTTTAAAAAAAAATCTTATTCTGCTGTACGGTAGTTACGGTATGTTCTCTTAATATACTTCAGGCTGCATTCATTAAACATTAGTGGGCTATTAAATGCATAGAGGCTTCAATGTGTTTAGTGACACGATTTTAGAAAGGACTTGTGCATTACCTAGAAGTACAGGAAAAATGGCTTATGTGGAACAGTCCATCCGCCTCAGGGTTAGTAGGGTAGAGGTGTCTGACGAATGTGCCATACTACTGCTGCACAGATAAATCAAATCTCAACAAACCACTGCAAACATCCTGGTCTTGAAGTGAGGTTCTGTTTCCATGTTCCTCAAATCTCATACCCATTTATACACTTTGTCAAGCAAGCAGGATATTTCTGGTATGGTGTACAGTGCCAAAAATATCCACCAGCTGTCTGACTAGGTGTACTATCCGTACTATTTGAACCCTCAGTGCTTTTGGACAGGTGTGTGGAAACTGCATTAGTTTAGCTCCTAACTCTTTGGAGGGACTCTTGTTAATTGGTTTGAGCTGAGAAGGTGGGGTGGTGTGACCTGGCTTCTACCCCACTGTAGACACTCCTGTGTACAAGTCCCCCATAGTAAAAGCATGGAACAGTTTAATAAAGCATGGTAAAGCATAGGTAAGCATATTAAAAAATTAATGAGGTATGGTAAAGCATATTAATAAACCATAGGAAACTGTGGTAAATGCATAGTATAACAATGGGAAAATGAAGTTAACCATGGTAAACTTTCATAAGAGCTGATTTGGAGTGTGACCCTGAGTGAATTGGTTCACCTTCCTTTTACTTCAGTAATGTACACGTGTGTAATAATGCAGTATAGAGCAGGCTTTCTAAAGCTGATTCTCCCTCACTGCTTCAGATCTAAACCACGCTACCCAGAACCATGCAATCACATACAGCCTGCAAAAGTGCAAGGTCAGCTGGTCAGCTGAGGCTGTCCTCTCTGTGTTTCAGAACTTGTTGCCAAGGCTTCTGCTTCTGGTTTGCAAAATAAATGTAAGAATGTGCGTGCAATTGCACATCTACTAAGGAGGGGCAGGGGCATTTGTGCATTCAGTTTGGTGTGCTTGTCTATCTCTTTTAGCAAGATTAGGGGTGGGGCTTATCTATTACTGAAGGGAGTGGGGGGTGGGCCATTTTAATTTTATGCAGCTCTACATTCAAGAAGATTGTTTGATTCAATATTGTGTTGGGTTGCCTTAACAGTGCATATGTTCACAGTTTCTCATTTGTTAGTGTTAAAAGTTTTAAGAAGGTGTTGCCTACCTTTTTAGTTTGAGTATATACAATATGGAACGATTGCTGTTTGGTGGGTGTTATTCAGCTGGGGGGGGGGAGTTGAGTGAGCTCTTGTCTGCCCTCGCCACTAATATACAGAAATTCAATTCCACCCACCTGACCGCTGTGATTTGCTGTTGGTAGGAGCCTTGTTACAACCCTTTAACCTGTCTGCCCCATGTTATGAACGTGTTTGTGTGTTGCATTACAAATACAGTATCCCATTTCTAAACATGGCAACGCTGAAACCCACACCCCCCCTTGTGGCTGGAGGATACCCTTGCAACTGCAGGTTCGAGCACATTTTTCATGTTACACAGCAGAGCACTATCTAGGCAGATTTCACCCGGGTGCAGCTACTGCAGCTCTGTGGTTGTGGTGAAGCGTGCACACACCAGTAGCATTATCCAATACATTGTTTTTTTATTCTAAAAAAATGAAACTCGGAATATTGTTGCTTCCCGTTAATTTAAATGGCATTTCCGCTTGACACTGCTAGTTTTTGAAAGAGAATTGAAATCTTTCTTTTAAAGCAATGGGTTATTTGTAGATGCCTGCTGAAATTCTCTTATCCCTTGTAAGAGTACAATGATATTTCAGTGTTCCTGATTATGAATCTGCATCTATCCCTGTTTTGGTATAAAGCAAGCATGCATGCATAGTTGGAGGGGTTGAGCTGGTGATCGGAAGCAGTTTTAATAATTTATAATTCTGTTGTATCATTTCTGACCAAAAGATTAGTCTTGTGTTTCCATTAGGCATTAGAAAGAGTGTCAGTGAGGCCTGGGTTGTGCCCCAGAATACTGATGTAAAAACTCTACAGCATGAAAGCTGTGGTATAAGCTGAAGTTAAGGTACTGCACTTACATTTCCACCGGTGTATAACTGGGTTTGAAGCGAAGGCCATTTTGGACACGGTTGTGAGGTTTGAAACAAATATTTCACAGAATTCCCGAACAGTCACTTTGCACGCTCGCTTTGGTGATCATTTTGTGGGAATATTCAGGATTCTGTTTCACAGATATTTGCCGTTGCCCCCCTGAATAGAGGTTTTAAAATCCCAATACAAATTGACAGCGTGGGTTACTGCACAAGTATTGACAGTTTCCAGAATGATACGACTGGCTGTCACTTCCCATGGTGACTGTCTGAATGTGAGCAGGTGTGCTGTCTATGGGAAAGGGCTGACCCTGTGCCGTGTCATTTTCTTAAGTTGTCTCTGTACAGCCGGTTGACTTTTTTTTTTTTTTTTTTTTTTTTTTTAAATGTACCTTTTACTATCCTTTTTTTCTGAACAGGAGCCATAAAAACCCAGCACAGCCTGTAATTGTTTGGGTTTTGTTTTCCTGGGTCAATGTGTAGCCCTTGTCCTGTGTCTGTGGTGCTGCAGTGCTGTGAGTAGGATTTGGATAGGTGCATGGGTACCCTGGCACAGTATGATGGTTGAGAATGGATACCACGTTGCGTTATGTTTTACTGATACTTTGTCAGAATGTTTTAGCCACATTCACTGTACTGGGGTTTGTTTGTGTGCAGGCCCGTTGCTACAGCGTACTAATCCTGGTTCCTGGCTCTCTTTCTAAGCTGCAGGTTTCCATGGAACTCCGATCCTTTATCATGGGGTAAAGAACTGCAGATTTCCTTAGGTGACACAAATACTGTTTTTACTTCTGCTTTTGTTATTCTCTGTCAACAGGCAACCGGGATGGGTAGAAATAATAAACCCGTACGGTAACTGTGTTAAGATTTCTGTTCTGCAATTTGCTTGCTTGTCATCCACATGGAGAAAATAAATAAATGAGTTTACATGTTGTGTAAATAAAAACTGAAAAGTTAAATACCTTTGGATTTGAACTGCAGCCTGAAGATTTCAATACATTGAAAATGCTGCACTAAAGTATCTTGATAGTCCTGTCTGAGCTGAAATTGCAGTTTTGTTTTCTTTTTCCTGGTTTTATAGTTTGTCTCCTGTGTTTACCTATCCCTGTAGAATGATCTCGTTCTGCCTCGCTCTCGTTCAAGCACATTTTCCCGTCTTATGCCTCTTTTTTGCTGTAGATTTTATTTTGGTCTCTGCATTTACCAACTAATAAAAATGTGAAATAAAGGATGCTGTATTGTTAGTTTGTGTGTGTGTTTTTTTTTTTTCACAAGCATCACTGAGGGAATTTTTCCTTTTTTTAATTATATAAAATGAAATGAAACTGATTGAGGTATAGTTTAACTAGTTAAACAGCAGGAGTCCAGACAGCACCATCTGTTTGGGTTTGTTCAGGTTCCATGAATTTTACACCAGCAGAGGAGAGAGAAGTGATTATATTCATGGTATGAAAGTATGCAATATTTTTCTTTTTGTTCAGAATCCCTCTGTATGATCCCATCATGTGGCCTCTAGAATTATCAGTGGAGCAAAGACCACACATGTTGATGTGCTGTTTCTTCTAGCCCTGCATATAATATATGATGCATCAAGTCTGGAGACCTCTACTGACTGGCATTTTATTTGTTTGCATTACAATGGCAATCAACTTCTCATCCCTCAGCAAGGGAGTGGCCCCCCCATAGCTAAACCTCGCATCCAAAATCACTTCAGGGCTAAGCTCTGTTGAGTACAGATTCGATTTAAACAGTTACATTCATAGAGGAGTCAAGAATATCACTCCCACAAATGAGCATTGTACAAAAAAGCTGGCTAAATGAAGCTCTTGATGCTGCTTGAAAAAAAAAAAAAAAGCTAGGCATTAACAGCTTAAGTAGAACATGTGTCAGTATGTATGAGTATTGTATAGGGTGCTGTGTGACACAAGGTCAAAGCAGGTCTTCCTGTATTTAAATCTATACCTGTGTGCTGAAGTAGGGAGCTGCACCGAATGGAGATGAAGCAGCGGGCTGCCAGAAAAAAATGGGTAACCCATTCCTTAATTGACCTTATTCATATTTCACCCAAATAAAGTTCAATCTAGATGCAATACAATACTGTCACATATCCAGCCCTGTAAGCCCCCTCATCCATTAGACACCACATCACAGACCTGTCTATACTGTGCTGCTGATCTTCCCCAAACCCACAGGTTCTCCCAGGTGAGCTGGCAAAGCTAGTCTGCAAAAGATATTGATGTTGATTTGTATAAGAGCTTGAAACAAACATGGAGACTTCTGTTCCCTGAGGATTCCTTTTTAACCAAGGTCTGTCATCTCTATTGGAATGTACTGGATGAACTTTTTAACCAAGATCTGTCATCTCTGTTGGAATGTACTGGATGAACTTTTTAACCAAGGTCTGTCATCTCTATTGGAATGTACTGGATGAACTTTTTAAGCAGCTACAGTGTTGGGATATCTCCATCAGTAGGGGTATTTGTACCTGAAGTGGCATTAGCCAAAACATGGCAGTAAGTAAGTAGTCAT
Source organism: Polyodon spathula (assembly GCF_017654505.1). Lineage (NCBI taxonomy): Eukaryota > Metazoa > Chordata > Actinopteri > Acipenseriformes > Polyodontidae > Polyodon > Polyodon spathula. The sequence continues at coordinate 108,211,574 of NC_054535.1, read as the reverse complement.
TGAGGAATGGTGACATAGACAATTTAACAACTTTAAACAGCTCACTGGCTCTCTGCCACGTACAAATAGTGCTTCCTGGTGACTGTAAATTCTGTTATGGAATGTGTTTTCTGTTTCTGCTCCAACCCCTGTACAAAACATTCAGCTTTCAAAATGAAATGAGCCTTCAACACTGAAAAATAATCATCTTAGACTTGACAACAGCTTTTGCTTGAGGGCCAAATTCTGTCCCCTAGACAATTAAATCAAAACATTTGAAAACAGAAATACAATTAATAAGGCCAAATTAAAGGATAGTACAGGCACCAATATTTATTATTCTTCTTCTCATTACAAGATTTTTTACCAGATTTTTTTTTTTCTTAAATAAAATTTATCAAAGCACACATGTTTTTGTTTAGTACAGTAACACTCACATACAATAAGCATGCTACAGACAAAACCTGCAATGAAGTCTTTCCAATCTACATTCAGATCTGTACGGTAGACAGGCAGGTGTGTGTGTGTGTGTGTGTGTGTGTGTCTGTGTAGATCAGAGTGGCTCTTGTCTGTTCAGTACAAAGCTGTGTGCCTCTCTCAAGGCTTCCTGCAAGTCCTTATACTCTGAGAGCTGGCAAGCCTCCTCCACCCCCAGCCAGCGGTAATCCTGGTGCTCCTCGGACAGACGGACTGAAGTGCCGCTGTCGCACAGCTCCGCCAGCCAGTACACCACAGTCTTGGGCTGGCTGTTCACCATGTAGCGCAGCTCCTTCTTGTAGCCCTCCAGAATGCGGAAGTGCTCCACCCCCAGCCCCGCCTCTTCCTGCGTCTCCCTCAGAGCGGTCTGCAGGTCATCCTCCCCGGGGTCCACGTGTCCTAGGAGGGGAGGCTGGAGGGTCACTGAAGAACTGAATTCCTGCCTTGGCTCAGCTCAATTGCTTTATCTTGGGACAGTCTGCCTGAATTTGATCAATCACCCATAACTACTAAACACTCATTAGTGCTACACTTACAAATACTAAAAGAAACTGAGTAAGTAATGACAACCGTTTCACTGAGAAAGACATCTACTCAAAACTCCTGTCATCACTTTATTAAAAGTTTATTGAAAAACACTAGAAAAAAAAACCTTTTAGGGTCCCTAACATTTATAACACGTGGCTAATGTAGAGGATCAAGTTGAAACATTTCTAATTAAACTTATTCATTTAAAATGCCATTGATATGCCACCCTTCTTAGCAATAAAACCATGTTGGTTTTGACTATTACATTGACTTTCAGTTTGGAAGATGAAAAATTGACTACTGTGGATTCCAAAGCTCTGTATTATTTAACTAACCCACCATTCTCCTTATTCTACTTTACCCTATCCACACTCCCAAAACAATGCTGGATCAACATGCAGCAAAACCACACGACTGCCTGTTACACAATTCACAACTACGTTTTCTCTAGTGATGATCACACATTAAATAGGAAAAGTAAATCAGGCATTTGACAAATCGCCAGTTTTCAGTTGAATTGTTACATTAACCAATTAAAAGATTGAAGAATGGCCCGTAGTCATGTTTATAATTGGGATATGTTTCTTTTCAGACCTGCCCTTGTGTCCTGTGGGATTATAAAGGACCCTTTAGTCCCTCCCCTTGCCTCAGTGCCGTGCAGCTAGATGTTACCTTTGGGGGGAGTCCAGTGATGTTTCCCATAAGAGGTCTGAAGCAGCAGGAATTCTACTTCCTCTCCCCTCTTCAGTGCACTCCCACTCAGCCTTCTGCATATGATGAGGCCGCATGCCCTTAAAGCCATAACCCTCAGCAAACTACAGAAGACAGAGAAACAGTCTGGGGTCAAGAGGAGCCCTGGAGTGCCTGCCAGCCTTTGACAACACTGGACCTGCCAAAAAGAGTTATAGGTAAGGGCTGCCCCACTGGGAGTCATCTCTCTGAAACAGCAGTACTCAGAAATCTCTCTGAAACAGCAGTACTCAGAAATCTCTCTGAAACAGCAGTACTCAGAAATCTCTCTGAAACAGCAGTACTCAGAAATCTCTCTGAAACAGCAGTACCCAGTCTTGGGAAAGCTACAGAAGCACCTGCCATAACACAGCACCCATCTCAGCCCTGGACAAAGTCTGACTATGCTTCTGTTTGGGAGCTGTCCTTTAGATTTGAGAGTTACAACAAAGGCCACCCTTCGAGTTTTAGAAAAATAGAAAATAAAAACAATGCCTGAAAAACGTAGAGAAATCCACCTGCATGGCTTATCAATGTTACTGTGAAAACCACCTGCATGGCTTATCACTGTTACTCTGACAACCACCTGCATGGCTTATCAATGTTACTGTGACAACCACCTGCATGGCTTATCAATGTTACTGTGAAAACCACCTGCATGGCTTATCAATGTTACTGTGAAAACCACCTGAATGGCTTATCAATGTTACTGTGAAAACCACCTGCATGGCTTATCACTGTTACTGTGACAACCACCTGCATGGCTTATCAATGTTACTGTGAAAACCACCTGAATGGCTTATCAATGTTACTGTGAAAACCACCTGCATGGCTTATCAATGTTACTGTGACAACCACCTGCATGGCTTATCAATGTTACTGTGACAACCACCTGCATGGCTTATCAATGTTACTGTGAAAACCACCTGCATGGCTTATCAATGTTACTGTGACAACCACCTGCATGGCTTATCAATGTTACTGTGACAACCACCTGCATGGCTTATCAATGTTACTGTGAAAACCACCTGCATGGCTTATCAATGTTACTGTGAAAACCACCTGCATGGCTTATCAATGTTACTGTGACAACCACCTGCATGGCTTATCAATGTTACTGTGACAACCACCTGCATGGCTTATCAATGTTACTGTGACAACCACCTGCATGGCTTATCAATGTTACTGTGACAACCACCTGCATGGCTTATCAATGTTACTGTGACAACCACCTGCATGGCTTATCAATGTTACTGTGACAATGTGCGAGAGGACAGTAATGCCATTTTTATAGCAATCCCCACGTCTTGCATGACAATCATCTTCAGCACATGAGCTTATATTTGCGAGACCAAAGCAGTAACTGCATTTATATCCAAAAACAATGTGAACGTTTACAGGCTTACTGAAAGCAATTTGCTGCAAATCTTCTATCTCACCATACCCAGGACGGACAGTTAATTATACCGGCATCTGACTCATAAATAACCACTTCATTACTAACAGCTACAGCTCTTACTGCGCTCAAAACAAAGAGGTACTGTCTTTGTTAAACTGACTGAAGGTCATGTAAGTCAGAACGGTATCGTTGCTCGAGAAATGCACTCTGCTCTTAATTTGTTTCACAGGTCTATTGTCTTCAAAGAACTGGTTTGGAATAAATGATGAATATACTCAGTTTCATAATTTATATGCTAGTGACATACCGACTACATGGATAAGTGAAGCAGCTACCCGGTACAGGCAGTGACAGCATGCCATCAACTCACCGAATCAGAACGCCTTCCCAGAACCTGCGAGCACCCCGGCCACGGCAAGCTACACGATGGTGCAAAGGTACATGCACACAAGCGAATGCCGGGCAGCATAAACGCGATTAAATAATGATCAGAAATGCAAATAAACAGCACACCAACCAGACCGCTTCCTGAATGAAGGGGGGAAGTCTACTCGTCATGCAAGCTTCCGGTTATATTGAAACACCAATGAGTGCGTTGGACGACTACCGTGTAATCGAGTGAATAAGCGCATCCCCTTATACCTGGGTACAGGCATACTGATGAAGCCGTGCGCCTGGCCCCGAGGATTACACAGCTGGAAGTGCAAGACGCGGGGGTTAACATATGTGAATTATAGTGCACCAGCCCGCTTGGTAAATTATGTCAATTACATTCATTGAAAATACGCTGAAGCATTGTAATGGAATTGCACTGTGTGATTTCTATTCAGTTCTATAATAGCCCGCATGCATGTGATCTTATACGATCGCACTCCCGTTCCAGAATCATACGCGCATATTACTTTACTAAATCGGACCTGGTTGAAAACGGAGAGAACCCGCCCATCTGTTTTGCAGTTCTGGTTGGTCATGCTGCGACCTCGATCTCGAGGGATAGAGCGGATAGTTCCAGAATGATTGGCCGGCAGTGGCTCAGTGAGAGAGAGGACCGTGATCTCTCATTGGTTAACTTGCTGTAACCCCTCCTCCTCCGCGCCATTTCTGCACTCTGATTGGTTTGTCTCCCTCCACCAGGGAGCGGGAGTCGCGGCGCGAGTTTGGAGTCAGTTGTTTGAAACGCTTCGCGGCGTTGCCATGGATCCCTGAGAGCAGGCAGCTCTTGGAAGAGGAAGGGAGAATGATTTAGCTCTATTATATATACAGATATTATATATATATACATATAACGAGGGGCACCGAAGACACAAAAAAACAAAGCAGCTTATACTGAGCATTTAAATGTACTTCTATTCTCAGTAAACGGGCTGTAAGTGGTAGTGTCCACTGCCAGTCAACAGCACGGTAAATAATGTGTCATTAATGTTGCTTATAATATTGGGTTTTCAATACTGCCAGTCCGAAGAAGACTTTATTAAGATACAGTATTTACAAACTATATGGGGTTTAAGTCAACTGGTTCCCAGTTTTTCAAAAGTAAATGAAGGCTCGGTGACACAGCCGCCTGTCCAAACCGAAATAAGGAGGTGAGTTAATAGAAAAAATGCATTTTAAAAAGGGATGCTACTGTTAGTAAAGAAATTGTACTTAAAATGATTTCGTTTACAAAAACAAAGTTTTTATACTGCTAAAAGATCATGTTAAATATGTACCTGATTTAAAACCTTGCATTGAAACACCGAGCTGATCTGGTCATCCCGTGGTCGCTTTAGCATTACTTTATATGCGCTTGTCCTGGTCTTGCCATAACCCTGCATTTGATTATTTATTTATGTTACATTGACTAATGTGCAAGTTCATGTCCAGGTAAATCATACGCAATCAATTCTAATATAAGCAGAGAGTGGCTTCCTGTGACAGTGTGAAACACTCAGGGTAGCGGTTGTTTACTGTGTATTGTTGCACCTTGAAGGTTAATAGAAACACATGTGTCTAGAAATAGTCAAGGAAGCTCATTGTTCATTAGGAGACTGGCAGTTTAAGAGTGAGAGAGCCCATTTAATAACATTGCTCATAATGAGTACCCAGCTTCGGTTCAGTGCTAGGACCAGGAATAAACCCCAGCATGCTTAGCTTTCACTAGGCGTGCAGTTATCAAGTAATATTCCATGCTAGGCTACAGTAGGAAGTCGTGTGGTTTCTTTCCTCGATAAGGATTTCACAGGTTTATAGCATTATTTCAGGCAGTTCAGTTAAAGAGTGATGGATTTTGTAGGACCCTCTACGCTCTAGAATGAGTAGGAAGGCAGTGTTGTGTAGGGACTGACAGGTCAGACCTCCATACATCTCCATACGCTGTGCTGTCTGATTCTGAGACGCAGTAACTAAAGGGCCTTACACCCTATCACAATGGAGTAGATACAATGTAAAAGTGTAAAGTGTGACTGCTGTATGACATGTGTTAAGAACTGGGTGTTTTGGACTTGTATTTATTAAAGGATGAAGATATGACTTTAGGGTTAAATTTAAATTCACAGGGTGTTGTTGTAGGTGGTCTATACTTGAAATAAGAAATACAAAAATCAAACTTTTTTCTCCTGTCCTCTCTGTAACACAAAAAATAAAAAATATATATATATATATATATATATATATATATATATATATATATATATATATATATATATATATAAATTTAAATTTATTTATATTTATTTATTTAAAATTAAGAGAAGTCCAAATTTAATCTGCTACTGAAGCACTTCTGAAAAATGAGCTGAAATAAGTAGATTTAAGAAGAATAAGACAGTTATTGTGGAATGCCCCTTTATATGGTCTTGAAGATGAATATGAAACAGACAACTGTCAAACTTTTATCAAGTCGAAACAGCAGCTGACTGGTATAGTCACCACTTTTACAGTGCCCACTCAGCGTTTTGATTGTGGCATTATTGTGTTTTGTTGTTGTTGTTTTCCATTGCATAGTTAGAGGTCTGTTCTACTAGAGATCTTGTCATACAGTTTCTAATAGTTAGTGTCTGCTGTGTGTTTTTTTTATTTTATACCAGTTGTCTGGTCTGCATAGACCAGCTGACATTCAGCATCAGAGGTTGTCCTGCCTGCATTCTCTATACCCAGCCCTGCTTTGCATGATCCAGCAGCTGCCCTGAAACAACACTGCAACTGCGCTGGCTTATCTTATTGCAGTGGGATTGGGTTTCACTAGTCAATAGCCTGAGCTGCAGTCTGACATCACTTTCAGAGTAACATGCAAAGCACAAGGCTTGGCCAGAGATAAAACTCAAGCAAGCAAGCAAGCAAGTAAGTGATTTATTTTTTTGTCAGAATTCAGAGATTATGAGTTTGTTTTAAATATGTAAACCAATAGGAATAATTTATTTATATTTAAACTGTATCTTATTGCAAGGACCAGGGGATTAGCAAAGGAAATGTAAGATTACAGCTTTTTATACTGTAACAAGGATCAATTAAACTGTAAAGCATCCGTGTGTCTTGTTACAGTAAATACCCCTACACTAGATTACTGAAAGAATTCCATGTCTCAGGGAATTTAGTCATGAGGAATGGTTACAGGTTACAGGTGTTAGGCTTCCTGAGTGAAGAGGATTAATAAAGTTTACTAAATTGGATGCTAACAAATCAAACAAACTTTAATAAACAAGTTACCAAGGAATCTGAGTGAAACAAAGTAGGTTCAAGAGTGATCTACAATTGTTTTTTTAAAGGGGGGATGAAGATATCCAAAAGAGGCAGGCTTATTAGACAGAAAGTCCTACCCTTTTCCTGTTCCTGAAGTTTGTCCTGTTTGTTGGCAGCCCTCCTCTGCTCCCGGGTGTTGATGTGAAGATGGCGACGTGTCTGTACGAGTGTCTGAGCGAGGCCGGTCTGCAGCGCTACTACCCTCAGTTCACAGCCCTGGGTGTGCGCTGGCCCCAGCAGCTCTCCCGGGTCACCATGAGTGACTATCCACGGCTGGGCGTGCACGACATGCAGGACCGCACCCGGCTCTTTGAGCTGGTGCAGATCGTCAAGGCTCTCCAGGGTGACAAGAGTGGAGAGGAGCACGACCCTCAGTCCCCCAGGCAGGCCACACTGACCAGGTCCACTCCCCGCCGGCAGCTGGACTTCACCGCCTTGCCCACGAGTGAGCCAGCTGAGCCAAGAGGGTGCCTTCCCTCCTCCTCCTCTGCCTACTTCAAGACAAGCAAGCAAGAGGGCAGGGAGCGCTCGCCCAGGCACACGCTGGCAAGAGGGGACTGGCTTCACAGCAGGCCGGCTGGCAGGTTGGAGGAGGCTTGGGCAGCAGAGGAGGAACAGGTACACCTTGAGAGAGAAACATGCTCCTCCACCTCAGGATACAACTACGGAGTCCCACACTCCACCACTAGGTACCTATTATTACATACCTCTATGTGCCTGACGTACCTGTCTGTTAGCAGCAGTAATGTTGTTCTGGGATTAGGGGTAACATGTTGAATATTTAATTTATTGCATTTTTGCAGTGAAACAAGCCTTTTGACACAGATAAGCACTTGTCTTGGTACTGGAACATAAATAAATCATATCAAAGGAGGGATTGCGTTACGTTGTCAGATGACCTCAGTGTGTGGAACGACCCTGAGAGCGTGTGCTGGCTGGCTGTGTTTCAGGAAGCCGAGCTGGGAGCGGGGCCGGGCGGAGTCTGATAGGATCCGTGTGTGTGTGCGGAAGCGGCCGCTGGGAATGCAAGAGGAGCGTCGGGGGGAGGCGGACGTGGTCAGCACGCGGGACAGCGGGACCGTTCTCATCCAAGACAAGAAGGAGGCTGTGGACCTCACCCAGTACATCCTGCAGGTACCTCACTCCACTCCACTCCCACTAGCTAGATTGGTAACTTGTAGGATTTTTCTTTATTTTAATGTACAGTGCTCCTTATTTCGCTACCTGTTTTAAACATCAAAATAGTGAAGTTTTTTAAATGTTTTGTTTGGGAGCTAGTGCTTCTAACCAGTATCACACATGCCTATAGAAAGTGTGTGTGTGTGTGTGGGGGTGGGGGGGTCCCCCCACAAGGACTAGCTTCCCAACACGTAGACAGACTGTGTACTGCTCTGCACCACAGTCATACAGTGCCCCTTATTATATGCATGCAGGTTCACTGTTTTGGAATACCATTTACCCCCTGTCTCCTTTCTACAGCATGTGTTTCATTTTGATGGCGTTTTTGACGATGCTTGCTCCAATCAGGATGTGTATATGAAGACAGCCTATCCCCTAATCCATCATGTCTTCAATGGGTACGACCCTCCGCTTCCTTTCATTTCTATCTCTTGACATCTTGGGTTTATTTGTCACAGTTTAGAAAGTCAGCCTACAGTACTTACAATGTCACAGACACACATAATTAGTGGTAATAACAGGACATTGTTCTCTTTATATTCAAAGGTGTAAGAGTGTTACAAGTGCATTCTCAGGTTTAAAGTAGTGTTTAACCTAGGCGAATGTTTCAAAACACTGTCTTTTTCAAACATCATGTACTGTACTCTGTTTTGCGACAAACTAGATATGCTAGAAGCAGCATATTGTACATGTATAGAGACAGATTTAGGGGTATTCTACAGTTTGTGGAGCTGCAGTTACACATTCCTACTGATTTCCTGTTTCAGGGGGAAGGCTACTTGCTTTGCATATGGACAGACAGGCTCTGGGAAGACGCACACCATGATCGGGACACGGCAGAACCCGGGGCTCTATGCTCTGGCTGCAAAGGACATCTTCCAGCAGCTCGAGGCACTGCAGCCCAGCCGCAACCTCCACGTCTACATCAGCTTCTTCGAGATCTACTGCGGCCAGCTCTACGACCTGCTGGACGGGAAGAAACGGTACCAAGAATCTCCTATAGCAGGAGAAGGCTAGGCCAGTTAAAATGATGTGGCTAGCGGTTAGGGGTGTGTGGAAACAGCTTCCTTCTATTTATTTATTCTTTACATTTGTAGGTGAACTCTTATAACAAAATATAGCATGTATACATGCTGTGTTTATTTAAGGATTTACACAGATATAGAAATATATAGTGTATACATAAATATATAACCTATAAACAAAGACTTTATGGCTTGATCCTAACACTTGTAACAAAACCTTACTGTATATGAGAAATGGGAATGATATCATTATGGGATTTTCCATGAGGGCTTGGTTTGTACAATCTATTTGAGAGTTAAATATACTATTGTATTGTGTCTTCTTGTTTGAGATATGCACTACCAGAAACTGGGTTAATGTGTATAGCTTTTAGTAGAGGATGGGGCAGAGTTCTTGGGGTTTGTGGGCTCTGTGGCATTGCGCAGTAACCTGAAGCTGCTGTTCTCTCTCCTCTCCAGGCTGTTTGCCAGGGAGGATGGGAAGCATGTGGTGCAGATAGTGGGGCTGCGAGAGGAGAGAGTGGCAGGGGTGGACACGCTGCTGGAGGTAATCTCTTTCTATTGTCTCCATCAACACTAAACACCTCGGGATCTGAATTGTTATTTCATGCTCTACTTTTTAGCTCTATTTCAGCTTCAGCTTTCAGAGTTTACAGCTAGAGTTGTTGATTTTTGTTTTCTTTCTTGATCAGAGGATGTCGAATAAAGTGTATTTGACAGCGTGTATGTGCTATAGTCCAATATGTTCAATTCAAACAATAACATGTTTTTTTGGGGTGGAAGACATGTGTTGTCATTGAATGTGTAGTTCTTTTCAGTATTTCTGACTCCAAAATAGAAAATCCGACCCCACCAGAGCTCCATCTATACACATGTAGACATATTGCTTGCTTGCTATGAGCCGATACACTGTTGCTGTTGATCACCTCTCTGCGGACTGGAAGAGGGTAAGTGGCAGCTGTTTGAGCGGTGTCTGTGCCCCCTGTGTGAGCAGGTGATCTCGTGGGGTAGTAAGGAGCGCAGCACAGGAGCCAGCGGGGTGAACGCAGACTCCTCTCGCTCACACGCCATCATCCAGGTACAGATCAAGGACTCAGCCGCCAGGGTGCACGGGAGGTAAGAGACTCTTTCCATAGGCATAGTCACAGACACGGAGGGCACATACTCACATTGAAGGTTCATTGTATTTTACCCACCAAGATGATTTAAAAAACAAAACAAACTATTATTATTATTATTATTATTATTTTTGAAATAATTTTTGTCAACATTTGAAAGGGCATATAGTCACATTATTTATCCACCAAGGACCACATTTTCCCTTTTTCAGAATATTGCCTGCACAAGAAATTTGTAATCTTAACATGTTAAAGTGCTTAAAAATAATATTTTGTTTGATTTGTAAACTCTTTGGTCAGAAATGAACCTCTGTGATTGAAGGATGTAGTTTACAGGGAGTCACTAATATCCTACCTTCTGCTTTTTGCCGAGCTAGCAGCTTATGTGTCTCACAGCTGGCGTGTTTGACATTATCAGTGAAGCTGCGTTTCTCTGCTCTCTCTTGGTCACAGGATTTCTTTTATTGATCTGGCAGGCAGCGAGAGGGCGGCTGATGCCAGGGACCCTGACAAACAGACCAAGATGGAGGGAGCCGAAATTAACCAGAGCCTGTTAGCTGTGAGTGAGTTCATTCCGTTTTCCCCTGCAGCCTGTTTAAATACTAAAAACCTGGGGGTTCGACTAGGAGGAAATAGTACGCATACAATGTTCCCTTTAGAATCGGAACACGAAGTAACTGAAATAACAAACATGTATTTACTGTTTCACTTATTGCACTGTAGACCATAAATCCATTTCGCAATGTGGAGCATTATTTAGAAAGTCAGTAAAATAAAGAAGAATTCATCTTAACAAGCAGGGTTTTAGTAGTTAGTTCTTACTGCATATATTTGCTGATTAACATTGTAAAATCCTACCTAATTTCTGACTGCGTGAGCCTCTGAATCAAAGTCTGTTCCCACGATATGGCTGCTGTCGTTTTCATTCACAAAGTAATTATTCTGGTTATGAATACTGTCAGACTAAATGCCACTAAAATGAGTTCTAATCCCACACATACAGTGGGTACACATTCATACACGTTTTGAAGCTTTTCCATGTCAATTTTTATTAAAACTAAATTATTTTAAAACATTTATATGGTAAGATACATATGGTTAGATACAGCTGTGCAGTAACAAAGGAGTGTGTTTTGTTCTTCAGCTGAAGGAGTGTATTCGAGCTCTGGACCAGGAACACGCTCATACGCCATTCAGACAGAGCAAACTGACCCAGGTAACTGCCCTCCCATCCTGGTGTAAAACCCTTGCTTGACTCTATAGATGGTTTATCCACATCCCCACCCATCATTAAAACAGCATGTCCACAAATACAAACTGAAACATCATTAATATTACAAGAAGGGTCTCCCGGCTCACTGCCAGGGTTATGCCATTTCTCATCTAAATTTGTATTTTTAGAATTTTGGTAACAACGCCTATGAAATTCAAGTAAAACATATTACTGTAAATATCATTTAACAGATAGCAAAAAACTGAGAAGAAGAAAAAGAAGAGAAATAAAGCTAAACTGTTTAACTGTGTTTGAATTGTAAAGTCACAGGCATAGTGAATATGACAGAGAGGCGAGGGGCTTTATATTGTGTACATTTTTATTTTTTAATTCAAGGTTTTAATTTCTTACCTGTTTAGTATCACACAGCCTGTTTTATAAAGAAATGCACATCCCTAGTATCTTATTTGTGCACTTTGTGAAATGGCTGTAAGAAAACAAGGCCTACTTTCCTTAATACAGTGGCTCTCAAAAGTATTCACCCCCTTGGACTTTTAAACATTTTATTTTAATTAGGAGTTTTTGCCACTGATCAACACAAAACAAGTTCATAATGTCAAAGTGAAAAATTAAATATACAAATTGTTCTATAGTAACTACAGATACAAAACAGAAAATAATTGATTGCATAAGTATTCACCCCCTTGAGTCAATATTTGGTAGAGGCACCTTTGGCAGCAATTACAGCCATGAGTCTATTTGGATAAGTCTCTACCAGCTTTGCACATCTGGACACTGCAATTTTTGCTCATTCTTCTTTGCAAAATTGTTCAAGCTCCATCAAGTTGGATTGGGACCTTTGGTGAACAGCAGTTTTCAACTCTTTCCACATATTCTCAATTGGATTGAGGTCTGGGCTTTGACTGTGGCCACTCCAGGACGTTGACTTTTTTGTTTTTAAGCCACTCTAGTGTGGCTTTGGCTATATGTTTGGGGTCATTGTCCTGCTGGAAGATGAATCTTCTCCCAAGTCCCAGGTCTCTTGCAAACTTCAGCAGGTTTTCCTCCACGATTTCTCTGTACTTTGCTGCATCCATTTTGCCCTCTATCTTCACGAACTTTCCAGGCCCTGACGCAGAGAAGCATCCCGATAGCATAATGCTGCCACCATAGTGCTTAGCGCTGAGGCCAAAAAGCTCTATTTTGGTCTAATCAGATCACAGAATCTTCTTCCACTTGGTCTCAGAGTCTCCCACATGCCTTCTGGCAAACTCTAGCCGAGATTTGATGTGAATTTTATTCAACAATGGATTTATTTTTGCCACTCTCCCATAAAGGCCAGTTTTGTGAAGCACCCAGTCTATTGCCATATGCACAGTGTCTCCCAGCTCAGCCGTGGAAGACTGTAACACCTTAGAGTTACCATAGGCCTCTTGGTGGCCTCCCTGACTAGTGCCCTTCTCGCCCGGATACTCAGTTTTTGAGGACGGCCTGTTCTAGACAGATTCACAGTTGTGCCATATTCTCTCCATTTCTTAATAGTGGACTTTACTGTGCTCCGGGGGATATTTAATGCCTTGGAAATGTTCTTATATCCTACCCCTGATTGATGCTTTTGAAGAACCCTATTCCGAATTTGCTTTGAATGTTCCTTCGTCTTCATGATGTAGTTTTTATTAGGAAATGTACTAACCAACTGTGGGACCTCCCAGAGACAGGTGTATTTAACCTGAAATCATGTGAAACACCTTAATTGCACACAGGTGGACTCCATTCAATTAATTATGTGACTTCTAAAGACAGTTGGTTGCACCAGAGCTTATTTAGATGTGTCATAGCAAAGGGGGTGAATACTTATGCAATCAATTATTTTCTGTTTTATATTTGTAATTAATTTAGAACAATTTGTAGATTTTATTTTTCACTTTGCATTATAGACTTTTTTTGTGTTGATCAGTGGCAAAAACTCCTAATTAAATCCATTTTGATTCCATGTTGTAACACAATAAAATGTGTAAAAGTCCAAGGGGGTGAATGTTTTTGAGAGCCGCTGTATTTCCCAGAGACACTGAGAGGGTGAGTACCAAACTCACAATTTCAAGACACAGTAATCCGGTTTTATTAACTGAAGTAACTTAAAAAAAATGATGGTGATTAAGTAGATTCAAGAAAATGCACAGAGTCCTTTTCTTCAATCAGTTGCCAGGTTTATTGAAATGTGCAGGGAGTCTGGTCCCAGGTACAGGACAAACAGAATACTCATCATTGCAATGTTTGCATGACATTAAATACCCTTCTGTATAGATGATGCACCTCCTCTTTCTCTGACGCATAACCAATGGCAAAGGTACAACACATTTTTCTGTTATCATATACTATAAGTATTTAATTTAGTGTGTGTGTGTGTGTCTGTGTGTGTAGTCTAGTGTGACGACCTCTGAACTCAGTGCATTCTTCAGACGGCCTGGTGGTGCCCCAAAAGGTCCATACATCTAGTTTTTATCATCTTCCTTGTTCCTTGTTTAAAAGTACTAGATTTTACGTGACCTTTTCAATTTGGAGAATTATGAAACAGTTCTCTTTTAAAAGCATTGAATGCTGTCATGAATCTGACTTCAGAGGGTTTAATGTGATTTATTTTGTATGTTCTTCTCCAGGTACTGAAAGACTCATTTATTGGAAATTCAAAGACCTGTATGATTGCTAACATCTCACCCAGCCACATAGCCACAGAACACACTCTTAACACTTTACGTTACGCAGACAGGTAAGCACAGCTCTGTGCTGTCTTCTTTACTTTCAGTGTAAAACCCGCGAGACTGTGCCACTACAGTAACATGGCTCTAAACCACTAGCATATATATCGACATGGTACCCGTCCCTTGAAGCTCCCAAAGAGACACGTAGTATGTTCGCATTACTTTTGTTTACATTTTTTTTCATTCTGTAAGGGTTAAGGAGCTGAAGAGAGGCATGAAACATTCCCCAGGTCACCTTTACAAAGCAGGAAGGCCAGTGGGAAGCCCGTCTCCAAAACGCAACAAGAACTCCTGCCGGGAGAGGAACTCGCCTAAGAATGTGAAGCTCTTGGGGGACAGAGGGGTGAAGCAGTTCGCTCAGCCGCAGCCAAGACACACCCAGGTTCTGTTCCAGCCGAGCAGAGTCCTCCTCTGCTCCACACCAGAGGAGGAGGCTGTGACTACCTGGAGGACCCAAAGGACTGTGAAGGAGGCCTGGCTGGAGCAGACAACCCCTGAGAAGGGGACATTGAGAGGAGGCAGAAGAAGGGAAGATGTGGCAGAACTAAGGTCCGGAGCACATGCAGTTAGAAGGACTGACTCTTGCGTAAAGAACACAGATTTTATTAAAGGGCATTACACAAAGGTCAATGCGACAGCAGCTCAGAAATTACAGGGAGCGCGGCCTGTTTTAAAGAAAACTGTTACCAGAGAGAGATCCAGGGACCGTTCCTCTGTCCAGGGGGCACTGGAGGAGAATCCGAGTGGACGGGGCCCCCAGCACTCAGATGCCAGCTACGCAGATATGTACCGAGAGCAGAAGGAGCGGGAGCAGCACCTGAGAATCTACCACCAGCAGCTGCAGCAGCTCCAGCCACCTCCCATACTGCAGCAGAAGCTGCCCTATCAACCCCTGGAGAGCCTGCTAGCTCTCTACAGGGCAGAGGGGATGAGAGCAGCGCAGGGGCAGGATACAAACAGTAAGAATTACCAGAGGCATTGTCTGGGGGAGACAGAACAAGAGAGGAGAAACAGCAGCAGCAGCCAGGGTTCTCTCATGCACTTCAGGGTTGGGGGTGCTGAGAGCAGCAAAGCTAGTGGTGGGGGTAGCCACAGTGACGGCAGTCATGATTCCTTCGTCTTCCTTCCCAGCGCAAAGCCGACAACCCTCTGGAGCAATGCTGACCACCTGGAGAACGCAGAACAGTCCAGTAGCGAAGATGCGCACGTATTTCCAGGAAAAGATCTTGGATACCAGGAAGATGACTACAGGTTCGGGGAAAGCTTCAAATACCAAGGAGAGTTTGATCGAGAGCAAAGATATGGAGAAGATTATGAGTTCGGACAGAGTGGGAAAAGGGAAGACGGTGATCTAGATGATCTGGCATTCTATGAGAGCTGGAGGCTGGAGAGAGAGCACTGGGAGGACCAGGCTAAAGACTGCTCCAACCACGCCGAGTGGAACACAGAGGAAGATTATGCCAGATACAGATCGTGCAGCGATAACAGGGCAGAGAAACCCTTCTGCCAAGAGGAGGATCACAGCTTCCCAGAGGACAACTTCAACGACCTGTCGGCTGATCAAAAGCAGATGAACTCATTCGTCATGCAAGATGGGCGAGAAGTGAGTGCAGGAGCCTCTGTGCTTCCTCTTCAGGAAACGTGCTCCAATATACCACCAACCGGGACCGGCTTTGCCAAATCAGAAATGGGGAGTTTGATGGGAATTGTTGGATCAACATCTGTACCAGGGATGAACAATAAACCTGATTCCCAACCCTTGTCAGAGACAGAAAATCAGGTTGAGATACACGATTCTAAAGATTCTTCCTCGGGGATGATGGCCCCCCTAACGGTATCCCTCCTGGACATTGAAAGGACGGCAGCTTCAGATTCTGTTTTCCACTGCGGTCCCCTGACTCCCGACAGACTTCTTGTTCAGGGAGGGACATCCACGCCAAAGAATTCCAGGGAAGGGGCACCCGAGGGACTAGCTCGAGATCCAAATTCCTCTCTGGAGCCATCCCCAAGGTCAGAGAGGCGCTGGAAGCCAGAATCAGCAGCACCAGAGCAGCAGAGGGGGCAGTTATACCTGAAACCTGGCCTGGACACAACCATTTCCTCTGTTAATGGTGAGCTAGTTTTTAAGTACACATGTTTATCTGGTGATTTAAAGAAAGGAGATTCTGGGTCCAACTCTTGTATATTGTCTGGACGCCTCCACTATATCCCTGTGAGGAGGAAAATGAAGCCACAATTTTGCTTCACTGTGAAATTTACAAAATGGTGCTTGTCGTGTGGTGGTTCTTTATCTTGACTTTAAACCTCGCTGCATTCATTTAAATATCTTAGGAAAAACCTTAGTGAATAAAGGAACAACTAAACTGAATGTAGTTACATAAAGTAAACTTTTGGTTGAAACCCTATTGGCTAATATGTCACGTAATTTGTGCTGTTGCCCACAAACCGGCCAAAAGTTACACTAGCGGTCAATAGTAATATTGACTACAGTTTTCACCTTATAGTGGAAAACAGCCCCCTTTGGGGTTGAGAGAGCAACTTCCAGTGAGCAATAAAGACCGTTAGTTTGGGTATTATTGCCCACTGACTGTTGTTTTTGTCAACACTCAGGGAAATAGTTTTCAATCATAAGACTCCACACCCGTTAGTAATCTGTTTTTTACTGTTTCAGGCTCTCCCCAGGGTTTTGTGACAATCAATGATACATTTGGACTAGAAGTGGAACCGGAGGGACTGGGACAAGGCATAGTCCTAGGGAACAAAGAAAAGCCCTCCCAAAACTTGATCAGTAGTACAGGCAGCTTCAATGAGAGCCTACTCAGCACTCCAGAGGGCTCAAGCAGCAGGCACTACCAGCCCTGCGCAGGAGGCTGTGTAAGTGGCAATGCTGAGACTAAAGAACAAGGAGAAGTCACAAACAAGAGTAGCTGTCTCTACACTGCACCTCCAGAGAGCCACTACTGGAGGGCCCCAGAGACGACTGTAGTCACTTTGCTGTCAACACTGCAGGACCAGACTGAACTAGAGCTACATAGCCTCGGCAGAGACGATCTGGGCAGACCAAAGTTCGATGCTGCAAAAAACGGCAGCGCTTCAGGGCCAGCACCTCAGGGTGAACAGGACTCGATGGAGGAAACGGAAAGCAGCCCAGCAGCAGTGGAGCCAAGCAGGAGGGAGGTGCTTCAGAACACTTTCACCCAGTCCAGATACATGGTCTGTGCAGAGCTGGACTCCACCTCTCCCATCAGACCGGAGCAGGGATCTCGTCCCCAGAGCCCTGACGAGGAGACAGGCTGGCAGTGGCTCTCCGCACACACAGGAGCCAGGCACCCGCTGCAGATCACTGACCAGCAACTGGAAGCCCTGGGAAAGGCACAGTACGTTTCTGTTTTACTATTGTTGGAAAGTTTGAGAATCTCTACAAGCTTGACTCCATCCTGACCTTTTTAGATTCTGAAAGATAGACGTAGAACCAATGATCCATTATGGACATGCACAACAGAAATAGGTCAAGACAGCCATTATAAATAGACACACCTTCTATGCTCGCTTTTCTCAAAGCTGGAGAACAATTGACGACATTTGGATAATTTGTGCTGTTCAACTTCCAGAAATCCCAAATCTAGGAGAGTGCATTCCCTGCTGATATCAGAGGCTGCCATTTTATTACTATCCTGTCAGTGAGGCCGAAGCTGTTACCAAAGATCTTTTCACATTTTGTTGTGTTATTGATAAGAACCAAGACTTCTTCGTCAAATATTGATGCCTTAGTGTCTGGCAACATTTATTTTAAACATTAATGTTAGGATAGACTCTGTAAGTTGCCTTGGATAAAGGTGCCTGCTAAATAAACAAATAATAATAATAGTAATAATAATAGTAATAATAATAATAAATAATAATAATAATAGACATTTATTGTATTTTATAATAATCTTTTTCAAAGTATTGTCATATGTATGATTTAACTTTCATATAAATGTCATATGATCTGTACTGCTTCCTGTGTTGTCCATAACTTTAAGCACTCGATTATAGGACACACAGAGGTACTGACACACTGTGTCAAGCCTGATCAGTGGTTGAGGGACTGGGTTAACCAAGCCCTTTGTCAAATGATTCTAGTCGTCAGTCACACAGCTGTGGGTTGGTAAGGATCAGAGTGAGCAAAGTGGTCCTAATGCTTGTGATGGTTGATTCCCAGGAGGCTGGTTGTCCAGGCACACTGTGAAGAGATGGAGGAGATGGACACTCTGATGCAGAGGGAGGAGGCTCTACTGAGTCAGCTGCCAGGATTGGTAAGAGTCCCGATGCCTCCTTATACCATTTTGGTCAGTGGTTCAGTTAGGATTCCACCACTCCCTTTTACCACAATTGTCGGCCTCTTTCATAGTAACTGTTAAGAGCACATCCTGTTCTCTAATAAGGTGTAAGGTTGTTGGGGTCCCTGGTAAAGGCATGTCCATGTTGAGTGCAGGGTGAGTTATACAGTCAGGGTAGTGCAGCTTTGAGTCCACCTTCACTGGGGATTCCTGGGAGTAAAGAGGCAATTGGCTTGGTTGTGGGATTGGAGGACACTCACTGACCGTAAGTCCTGCAGAGCTATTGTGGGGAATTGCAGTGGTGAAATATATAATTAAAACATTCTAAAGCTGGTACGAAAAGAAGGTAAAAAAAAAAAATAAAAAAAAATGGGGAACTCATATATATATAAAAATTAGGTTATTAGCATTAGGTTGCATAGTTTATTTGCTTCTATCTCTCCCTCTGTTTCCCCAGGACTTCACAGACTATGCTCTGAAGCTGGAGGAGATCATGGTGCAGAAAGCAAAGAGTATACGCAGCATCCGGGCTCAGCTCCAACTCTACCTCACCTACCCTGGGGCTGGGGGCCCTTAACCAGCCTGGGACCCTCCAGCTCTGTGTGAATCCAGCTCACAGCCCCTGCACGGTGCATCAGTGTGGCAGTGTGTCGCACACATATTTGGTGATCTAATCTCGTATACGTACTGAACACCTTTTACAACCTAAAGTGTGTATAACACTATATAACACAATTTTTGTTCCTGGGTAGTAAGTGTTATTTCCTAATTGCTTATGCCTCAAAAGTATAGAAAATGGCTATTATTCCCCACAAACTTTGCTTTTGTAATCATGACAGTGATATTTCAAAATATCACTATTTCCAATGGGAAAACGGGCAAATGTGTGTCTTTTCGTTCACATAGTCAGAAAAAAACAACATGAATCCAAATTAACATGTATTTATACTAAAGTAATACAAAAATGACTACAAAAGATTTAGAAGTGAGTAGTTTTTCGAGATTTGTGATTATACTGTAAATACAGGCATAAGCAATTAGGAAATAACACTTATTACCCAGGAACAAAAATAAATAAATAATTTGTTACACGGTGTAATCAGTCGTACAACTCTGTCGCTGCTCAGGAAGTTAAATGTTCTATTTTCCCTGTTAATTTCTGTGTCTGATATGATCAATGTGTAATGTATTGTGTGTATATGTACTGTAGCGGATAAACATAGATGTACATTCAAGCCTTGGTAAACCTTGCAGCATGTAAGCTTATGATTTAGTGCTGCTGCGGTGGTGTGAAAGCAAAACATTTCAAGGCTAGAAACTGGAATCTGGGTTTGATACCTGAAGCCGCTTTAAAATATTTAAACCAAGGCAAGTCTTTAAATACATGCCATTTCAAATCAGTTCAGCTGCACCTTTGCTGTGTGAACGTGCGCTGATCTTACAGAGCCCACCGTTAGACTGGAACACGATGATTAGAGATGATTCTTCAGCCGTTGCTAAAATAATGTCACAAATCCCGATTTCTAAAAGAGAAATCGAAAGCTGCTTACATTTTAAAGCACTGCTAGCATCTACCTAACCTGTGTAATTTTGTGACAAAAGTTAAGGTCACCAGGGCTACCTCGATCTCTGTGTAATGTTGCCACTTCCAATGCCTTGGGTAAACTGGCACTGGCTCAAGCACAGAGGAAGGTGGGTAATTATACAGTAAAATCAGATGAGAGTTAGTTAAGTGAGAAAAACACAGATATTCCAGCGTATGAGATCAAATCTGAGGCAGTCCAGGTTTTAATACTAGGAGGGGGGTTGTGTCATATAATCATGCAGTAACTGGTATCTTTTGCTTAGAAGCAGCAGGATACTTCAGCCAGCTTATCACCACCAGGGTCACTTTTGAGTGCATTGCTCAGGTTGAAGGTTTTCAGCTTTTTGTGACAGGTTGATTAACTAGTTGTTTCTACATAGCTTTGTCCTGCCCTAAAACACCCCAATCCAACACCTGGGCTCTGTAGAGAAGTTAGAAACATGTTTTGCTGTGTATGCCACATTTTCAGTCTTGTAAAGGTGTAATTAATTGGCATCTCAGCCCATTGAATTGAAAGGCAAGGGCTGGACACAAACGAGGCAATTTAAAGACGAATCTCTTACCCTACAATTTAAGAGCTAGCCCTGTAATTGAGTGGTAAATATTATTAACTCATCAGCCGCTAGGAGGAGATGCAATGCAAGGGTAATCTCGGACTGTATTCAGCTTTCTAGTGGATGTGTTTAAAATGACTGAATACCCATGGAGCCCTACAGGACTAAAACAATGTGCCTTCCTATTTGTAAATTCTTTGCAGTACACCTAACTATACTGTTCTGGATAAGCACTGTTTTATGTTTTGCATTTATTATTAAATATGGAGTTTATTAAATATTTTGACACTACCATATAGAATACTAAAAATGATGATTGTGTCAAGTAAAAATTATTTATGAAAATAATAACCCAAAATGTACATGTTGATTTACTTGTTTGAATCATTTTATTGCAGGAATTAAAGTAGATAAAAGGAACCTGTCCATGCCTGTTCTAAGCATGATAACTTTCTTGCAAGCCCATTCTCATTCTGCTGCAGCTTTCCACACCTTTTTTAAGGTCTTCACATATTGAACTTCCTTTGCAGCATATAGGATTTAAGTGTGATCTGAATACATGTTGCACAGGTCAGCTTCACATACAGTAATTAAAAGTCTGGAAAGCTAAACAAGCTACAGAACAATGATGAAGGGTCTTTAGCATAACGAGCACACAGATGCAGCATTTGTACTGTGAAGTGTATTTTGGTATCTCCAGTTTGCAATAGAAACTCTTTAATGCATTAAAAGCAGGATTCATGGCACAAGAGATAAGAGAGGAGTGGTATCAAGACCAGTCATTTGCACATCTGATGAGAGTTCAAGTGGTTTCCTGAGCTTTGCCACACTGGCTGAGAGGACTTGCAGAGGCTCACAGTGAGTTCAAGCTTCTTCGGTGTAATTTTATTTATAAAATGCCAGGGAGGACCCTCTGTAGTACCATGCTGACATCTCACACTAATGAAAATGCACAGTTCTTTCTAATAGACTTTGCAATATCACTGTCTGTGGCAAAGAATTTTGTGTTGTATGTTAATGTTGGTGTATAGTCATTGGTACACGGGAAATAAACGGGTCTGTAACACACGTGTTTAAAATGTATATTTGTATTTAGACACGAGGATTGCACAGCACTTCACGTGCAGGTAAAATGTAATAATATGTGAGCACGGGGAATTGCACTTTATTAATTCACGTGCAGTTGTACCGAGACTCCAATTGAATGATTGATTAGCAATCGAGTCTCGGTACAGCTGCATAAAAGCTGCATGTTTTCACTCACTCGGGGTTGTGTGTTCGGTGAGTGGAGAACGGGATTGGAGACGGAGGTAATATGAAGAATAATAATAGTAGTCATAGTAGTAGTAAAATATCTGCTCACCGTGTTTCGTTTAGTCTGTTTTGTTTGTCTGTTTATTTTGGCGAACGTGCCATGTCCTGTTTTTGTTTGTTACAACCGTTTATTTTCTGTCTGTCTGTTCATTCATTAAATGCTGAGCGAGACCTCAGCTCCACCAAACTCCACCTCTCTCTTTGTTTATTTCCTGGTTCCTGTCTCTGGTATGATGCCACCCACTCCGGCTGTCTTTGTGACACTGTCCCATAGCCATTTATCGTAACTGACAGTGAGACTTTTCTACAGTACGATCAAGGGCAAACCGTCCCTTTTAAAACCACAACATGCCTTTACTGCAGAATTGGAAATAAATAAAACAGGTTGGTTTTATATTTCTTTTTTATTAGTACCTTTTTTACGTAGCAATCAATTGAAGCATTTTTTAAATATTTTGTAATCACTGCTCTGTATATAAAGTTCAGTTTTTGTATTTCACACTTAACATTTACAAGTTGTACTATTGAGAGGAGGGAAAGATACTTCTATACACTCTGACAAACATTTCACCCAGAACTGCAAGAAAAAATGCCCACAGTTGGTGAGAACAAATATTTGAAATTAAAAAAAAAAAAAAAAAAAAAAAAAACTAAGTGTTTAAAGAAAGTGCTTAAACTAGACCAAACATAAATGGATAGTCTCACCCCACAAAGCTGCATTCATTGTCCTGTGGCCATATCTCCAAATACACCATATTGTTAGATGTAGCAGTTAGATATATTTATACATTCCTGGGAATTACAATGAGAGGATTTTCCTTCTGCCAGTTTATGCTGATTATTAAAATACATGACCGTGATGCGCCCTGTTATAGAAGACTTAACAATTCTGGAAAAACTGGAAACTGAAAATACATTTGTGGAAACCAGTAGAACAGTGTCTGGTTTATTACAAGACAGCTAGAAAATACCATTTTCTTTTTCACATTATTTAAAACAGTCCTGCAGTAGCAAAAAGCAAAAAACAAATGCAAGTTGGCTGAAATCAAAACTGAAACAACTGGGATCAGAATTTCACCACCACCCTCTTCCCTGGTGGTTTTAATCGACAAACTTCACTCAGCCTGTAAATGAAAACTTTTCACTGCGACACAATCCGCTCTCTCATTGCTAGCAATCCCCTCTAAGGGCACCGAAGGAGCTAATAACATTCTGAAATCCACCTTTTATAGTTTCACTAGAATGATTTAGCCTTTTTATTACATAGTATAACTCTGATTCTCTAGGGGGTCTAGCACTACTCTGGAAAGGTGTTTCTGTCTGATAAACATTTCCACCCAGTGAAAGAAATTAGTATTCAAAACATCCCCATCAGCTTCTTTGCTAACAGTGAATGCATGCCTGGTTATTAGGGGGTCCCATATATACCTCGAACATGGGTTTGTCTGTCTGATGGCGACAACCAGCAACAGACAGACAAATGGGAGTCACTCATGGCTTGCTTAGCCAAACCGGTGAGACGCCCCACCATCCCTCATGAAAATTTTTGTAGAAGCACTATCCCTCTAAAAGCCTTACACAAAGGTACACTACCTCTGAAACACTACAATCTGGGCTGAGACAGGCGGATTTAGACAACCGCTCCCTTTAGGAACTGCACTGCTCCGAGTTTCAGTAAAGCAGGCTGGCTGCTAATGAGTCGTCTGGCTGCAGTAAAATCATACACAGTGCTGGTGGATGTTAAGCTGAACAGGGAATAGAAATCCTTTAGGACCAAACATGAGGAATATTATTTTTTGTTGCACAAAACAGTTCAACCAGAAATCTCTTTTTGTTCAAGTACCCCTACAACATTTTAAATAAAAAAACAGGAGTACTTTTGCCCTGTATAATATTTTCAGAGGAAAATCTACCATTTTTCAGCAGTATGGAAGTGGGGGGGGGGACAAAAAACAAAAACAAAGAAAAAGGTTTATGGCACTGAACGCATCTATGTTCCTGAAGAGTTTAGAGTGGCTTCCCATTAATATTGGGCAACACAGACTTTTGCCCATTTCAGATAAATTCTACTGAAATCTACTGAAAGGGTTTCCAGAAGCCCAACAGCTGGTTTTACTATACAAACCACAAAAGCTTGGTTATGAAAACCTGGTGCCACACAATGCATCTCATTCAGAGCCCTATCTCTTTCTCACCACATCAAACTGCTGGCTGCTCTACACAATATCTATTGCACTAATAGGTTGGCTGCAATTAAATACAAACTTAGACAGTTTTACAATCTGTTAGACACAAACAAACCTTTTGGAGCAGCTTTTACGCGTTTCTGTTTTGCTATTGACTGATTTCTTTCAAGTTTCTCCTGCCTTCTTCCTCATCCAGTGAAAGGCGCAGTAGTTTGTTTTTTTGTCTATTAATGCAGAGGAAAATTTCAGGAAAGAGAATTCTGTCACTCCTTCGACACAAACGCTTTTGAAGGACACTTCTTAACTTTTTTTTGATGTTTAGTTTTTTTTTTTTTTTTAAAGCAGAGCTCTCCTCCCCGCTCTAAGACGGAAGCAGATCCCAAGCAGACAGCCAGGCATTCTGTAACATTCTTGCAATTTTGCAGAAGCTGCCTGGGAATCCCCAGCTTATTTTTTTCTATGGCATTTCCTGCCCAAAAGTGTGGGCGTGCTTTTGAAAAGTTTTTTGTTTTAGAACAAAAGCTTGAAATGTCTTGAAAGGGCAGCTCTATTGTCTCTCTCTCGCTCTATAACTTTCTCTCTTTAAGCGTCATCCATGGCAGTGAATGAGAACATTGACTTCAAATGTTTAAAAGAAAGCAAACGAATGAGAATGGAAGTGCAGGCTTGTGTCTCAGCTGGCCTCCGCGCGAGCCATCAGGTCCTCCAGAGCTTTCTCCTGGTTGTTGTTATGAACCACCAATACCTCCTTGATGGTGCCCGGCTCGAAACCCATCTCCTGGAACTTGGACATGAGCTGGAGGAACTGGAGAGCCTGCAAGACAGGGACACACATTGTGAAGAGGCACAGCTGCACAACCATTACAGCATGCCTGCTTTAGTTAACTATTCAAAAAATTAAACTATACCACAAATCACAGCTGTACAATCTTTTAGCGGAAAAGAGCTATGGAATGCTCTTAAAAGAGCCAGAAAAAAACACAATAAAATGGCAGAAACCTACATGTGTGCGTATCATCAATACTGTATTTCCCACAAAGCTAACGATTATCACTGTATTCCTTTAAAATCAAGAGAGCCCCATTTTCAATTTCAATGGCCAGGATATGGCTCAAGAGCCATCCTTTGGACAGCCATGCTCTAAACATTTAATATAAACCCCGACAGACATCAGCCACTTTGCTACCACTCAAACGTGGATAACTGTTAAGAACATAAGAGCATAAGAAAGTTTACAAACGAGAGGAGGCCATTTGGCCCATCTTGCTCGTTTGGTTGTTAGTAGCTTATTGATACCCCCAGAATCTCATTAAGCAGCTTCTTGAAGGATCCCAGGGTGTCAGCTTCAACAACATTACTGGGGAGTTGATTCCAGAACCTCACGATTCTCTGTGTAAAAAAGTGCCTCCTATTTTCTGTTCTGAATGCCCCTTTGTCTAACCTCCATTTGTGACCGCTGGTTCTTGTTTCTTTTTTCAGGTTGAAAAAGTCCCTTGGGTCGACACTGTCAATACCTTTTAGAATTTTGAATGCTTGAATTAGGTCGCCACGTAGTCTTTTTTGTTCAAGACTGAACAGATTCAATTCTTTTAGCCTGTCTGCATATGACATGCCTTTTAAGCCCGGAATAATTCTGGTCGCTCTTCTTTGCACTCTTTCTAGAGCAGCAATATATTTTTTATAGCGAGGTGAACAGAACTGAACACAATATTCAAGATGAGGTCTTACTAGTGCATTGTACAGTTTTAACATTACTTCCCTTGATTTAAATTCAACACTTTTCACAATGAATCAGAGCATTTTGTTGGCCTTTTTTATAGCTTCCCCACACTGTCTAGATAAAGATATTTCTGAGTCAACAAAAACTCCCAGGTCTTTTTCATAGATTCCTTCTCCAATTTCAGTATCTCCCATATGATATTTAAAATGCACATTTGTATTTCCTGCGTGCAGTACCTTACACTTTTCTTTATTAAATGTCATTTGCCATGTGTCTGCCCAGTTCTGAATCTTGTCTAGATCATTTTGAATGACATTTGCTGCTGCAACAGTGTTTGCCACTCCTCCTACTTTTGTGTCATCTGTGAATTTAACAAGTTTGCTTACTATACCAGAATCTAAATCATTAATGTAGATTAGGAATAGCAGAGGATCTAATACTGATCCCTATGGTACTCCACTAGTTACCTCACTCCATTCTGAGGTTTCTACTCTAATCAGTACTTTCTGTTTTCTACATGCAAACCACTCCCTAATCCATGTACATGTGTTTCCTTGAATCCCTACTGCGTTTAGTTTGAGAATTAATCTTTTGTGCGGGACTTTGTCAAAAGCTTTCTAGAAATCTAAATAAACCATGTCATATGCTTTGCAATTATCCATTATCGATGTTGCATCCTCAAAAAAATCAAGCAAGTTAGTTAGACACGATCTCCCTTTCCTAAAACCATGTTGACTGTCTTCCAGGATATTATTATAGTTTCCATAAGTTTGCATCTGTAGTTCCCTGGTTCAGTTTTGTTTCCCTTTCTGTGGATCAGTATTACGTTTGCAATTTCCCAGTCTGTCGGTACCACCCCTGTGTCAAGAGACTGCTGCATGATCTTGGTTAGCGGTTTGTAAATAACTTCTTTCATTTCTTTGAGTACTACTGGGAGGATCTCATCCGGCCCAGGGGATTTGTTTATTTTAAGAGCTCCTAGTCCCTTTAACACTTCTGCCTCGGTTATGCTAAAGTTATTTAAAACTGGATAGGAACTGGTTGACATGTGGGGCATGTTGTCCGTATCCTCCTTTGTAAAATCTTGTGAAAAGTAATCATTTAATGTATTTGCTTTTTTTTTCTTCATCTATGATTTTGCCATTTGTATCTCTTAAACATTTAATCTCCTCTTTGAATGTTCTCTTGCTGTGGTAATATTGGAAAAACATTTTGGAATTGGTTTTAGCTCCCTTAGCAATGTTCATTTCTATTTCTCTCTTGGCCTTTCTAACTTCCTTTTTGACTTGCGTTTGCAGTTCTGTGTACTCTTTCTGCGTACTTTCTTTTTGGTCCTTTTTTAACGCTCTGTAAAGTGCCTTTTTTCGCTGAATATTTTTTTAAATTGATCTGCTAAACCATTTTGGCAATTTAGTTTTACATTTAGATTTGTCTATTTTAGGGATGTAATTGTTTTGTGCCTCTAGTACTACATTTTTGAAGAACAGCCATCCTTTTTCTGTGGATGTTTTCTCTATTTTACTCCAATCTACTTCTGTTACTCTCTGTTTCATACCTTTATAGTTTTCTTGTAAACCTTAGCTTTAGTCATTACTTTTGGGGTTTTAAAAAGCACTTCAAATGAGACCATGTTGTGGTCTGAGTTTGTTAGTGGTTCTCTAACCTCTGTTTTAGTTATTCTGGCTTTGTTATTTGAAAAGACTAAATCAAGACATGCCTCCCCTCTAGTCAGTGCCTTGACAAATTGTGTTAGGAAGCAGTCATTTGTCATTTCCACCATTTCAATTTCATCCGTCGTGCTCCCCACCGGATTTTCCCATTTTATATGGGGGAAGTTGAAATCCCCCATTAGTATGGCTTCTCCTTTGCTACACGCATTTCTAATGTCATTGTATAACAAATTATTTTGCTCAACGTCTGAATCTGGCAGTCTATAGTATGCTCCTATTATTATGTACTTTGAATTTCCGTTATTCTGACCCATATTGATTCGGCTTTATTTTCTTTGTCCAGGTTTAGCACAAATGATTGAGGGAAAACAATCCTTGAGCTGTGGAGCTCCATTAGTACCAACTAGAATTCACTCAGTTCCAGTAAAAATTCAATTTCAGTTCCCATCATGGGCACATCCAGACCCAAGACTTTATTCCTACCTAGCCCTACCACAGGTTGAATACAACACATCTCAGACCCTAACCCTGACAGCCCAATACTGACAGGACTCCAGTGTGATACTGAAAACTAAGGCCTGTATTATCCCCTATGGACAATCTGCAGGTAAATAATCCCTTCCTTAGTAAATGTATAACACGGGCCAATCGCCCACAGTGGAAAAGCGAGGCCCTACTGCAGCTCCGACACTCACCTTCTCCTCCGAACACTGGTACATCTCCAGACACTCCTCCACAGCGCCGGCCTCGAAGCCCCTCTCACACAGCCTCCCGTGCACAAAGAGATAGTCCAGCACCTGCAGACCAAGAGCAGGACGGGTCAGACTGGAGGCAGAGGTACAGCCTGACCCTGGAACAGAGGGGGTACAGCTATTCTGAAAGTGTGAGCCATACTTCCACCCGCTTCACCTTTGAGAACAAGGCCACTCATGGATTTGAAGATTATAATATTGATTATCATGATGTATTTACATAGAGGTAATTAGACTGTTTTTTCTATGAACAGATACATCAGATTTGGGTGAAATCTTTAATGGGATGTGTTTTGTGAATATAATGCAAGGACAATGGCATCTGATAGAATGGTTTGTAAGCATGACAAAATGAATGTGTGAAAAAAGACTAGAGGTTACAAAGTGAAATGAGAACATACAAGATATGGCTGGATGCTCATTTTTGACTGGACACAACAGAGAATCATAGAATACGACTGTGTACCAAATGTAAAGATTATACAGGCTAACTTCACTATAACGAACACAACAGCAAGAACGGATTTCATCAAGAGAACTTAGCCCTATTAGAACGATCACTTTCCAGGATTGATCGGATACAATGATCCCAGTACTGACTGACACTGGACTTTCTCCAATAAAAACAAACACCATGGTTGGCTAATTCAAAGATAAGGCTGATTCAAAGATAACCTATTGTAGTGTGACTCATGCGTGACTTACACAATCGCTCCCTGTGCGCCATCTTCACACAAACTGTAACCAGGCAACGGGTGTGAGGAGGCAACTGCAAACTGTGCACCGAGAATCACAACAATATGGAGCGATCTATACGGGATATTGTTTTCAAGGGAAAGGACGTGCAATTACTGTATTCAGCATGCAAGTGGACATGCTTTCCTTTAATTTATTATGTTATGTTTTGATTTAATCATACCATTTAAATGTTGATCAATGTGAAGTAATCTTCATAAAAGTGCTATATATATATATATATATGTTCAAAAATTGATGCTGCAAATTGCCAAACCCTGTTATAGTGAACACCCTGATACAAGCAACATTTCTCCATGTCAGATGGGGGTTTGTTACAGTGAAGTTTGCCTGGAAGTTCAATGTGCTCTGTCTTTTTAGGTCAAATTCCCCTTTAGTAAAGGCACCCTTACATTTTGCCCAAGCAGTTTTCATGACACTGGAAATAGGAAGCCATCTTCTCAAATGGTTTATGCAACATGAGAAGTTGAAAAGGCAGCAGCAGATTCAGAGAAACATCCCCCTTACAGCAGCACTTAACAATGAGAACTGACGATGGGTTTGTGTCGACATGTGACACCAGCAGTGTTGGGTGCATATTCTGACTCTGAACTGCTGCTTTGCACTGAATATATAGTTTTATTTGGGGTTATGGTTCTTCTAACAATAGAAATAGTCAAATAAATGGTGAAACTACAGCATCTATAAATGCTTAGATTCCATGTAGGACTGTCACTTAAATCGCAGCTAACTTCTGTGATTAACAAGTTCGTTTTTTGGTGTATTCATTTTTTTAACGCATGTTAATTGCACTCTTGTCTTGTCTCTGTTCGCGTACTGTAATTAACTTACTGCAGCACCATTTTAGTGCGTGCCAGGACTGAATGAGTGTCGTCATCCTTTGAATATAAAATTAGTCACAAAACCGCATTACATAGCAAAGCACTCTAACTGAAGGACTTGTGAATGGGACGTTTATTTATTTATTTTTTTTAACTTTGACGGTTCACTGGATAGAAAGAGGGTTACTTGTATCTACTGTCACAGTGACTTCCAGTATCACAGAAGTGCATTAGTCTGCTGTAGCGTCTGCATGCTGAACATGCTTTCACTTCTCAAAACACACTAGCAGTTTTTTCTACAGACAACAACAATACAACCACAAATGAAACCTGTCAGATTGAGAGCACTCTTTGAAATTCAGGATCGCTGCAAACCCATGAATCAAGCACAATTATTTGAAACAATATTATTTACAATTATGGAGGATAAAACCGTTACTCAGTGAATGTTTTATTTGGCAACTTCAAGCTATTAATAAGATAGTTCTTTATTATTATTAGCAATGCTGTGTGTGTGCGTGTGTGTGTGTGTGTGTGTATATATATTTCTTTCTTTCTTTTCCCCCAGGAGTGCTTTTTGCTCATGTCTCATAAAACTTTAAGGTCCAACTTGTATTGTCACGGTGGACAGTTATACATACAGTCCCAGGACTGGATGAGGTGCTGAAGTGCCTGCAGCTTTACCTGCTCCAAGCTCTGACCCCGCTTCTGCATGGCTCCGATGACGCTCTCGTAGGAGTAGCCCATGCTGACGATGGTCTCCACACACTGCCGCTCGCTGGGGGACAGGGCCAGTAAATGACTGCAGTAATCACCCAGCACAGCAGGGGGAGTTGCTGCAGCCACCGACACAGCTTCAGCAGCACCAGCTGCTTTCAGGGAGTTTGACTGGAAGGGGACACAGTTTGACAGTTAAAACTATTTTAGTGAAGTATCAAACAGAGGGCCCTCAATCACACATTACCAGAAGGTACAAGAGTAAGAGTTTATAGCAGGGATGGGTCAGTGTCATATTTGCCTTGTTCTCAGCTAATGTTAACAGATCCACGCTTGAGTTCCCTGTAATGACGGCACACTGCAGCCGCTGCGACTAATATGACTTAATATTAGCAACTCAATGACTAATAAGAAAAATCAAGATGCTTAGAAAGGAGTCTAACGCAGGACTGCAGTTAATATAAACATCTACTGTTGACTTTCTGTGAATAGATGGAGTAACGTCAGCATTTGCACTGACCATTAAAAGTACAACCAGGTATGTTTCCTGTCTGAATTATTTACAGCTTGTTGGCCAGGTTACAATATTTGCACTATTCAGATTATTTTATGAATGTTATTATTTGTTGGAATTAAACAGATGGAGAACATTTAGGTTGCTATAGGATACGTTTTATTTTATTCTAAATACAGCAAAAACTGGTACTGTTTTGTACTGTACAGCATTATGCTTTTGTAGGTTTAACTGGAAGAGATGCGTATTGTGACTTTGCTCTCAACTGTGTCTTGGTACAAGTTTCAAAGAGTTCTGTTTTTAATTCAGTAAAACAAGAGAAACCTGTGCCTAAGGAAATCAAGACCACTGAACAAAGAAACCTCGTCTCGGACACTTAGTACACAACCCGGCCGGCTCCTCTGAAGAGTAAAGGTGAAGTTTAGCAGCTTACACGGTGATGCTGTCTGCTTGCACTACACAAAAGGATTTGCCTTGGGAGCGCCAGAGCAGGGACTTGCATTCGGGTCATCGAATTCACAGAGATGCTGGACCCCGTGTATTCCAACAGAAACTATTCAAACATTCCTATCCCTAGTTTACCTAGTTTATAGCCAAATGCAATAGGTCTACAGGAGGCTAGGGCAGTACCGTGCAAAATCACCTTAGTTAAAAAGTTACCTTAACCTCTGAATGAGGATCCAAAAAAAAGACAAGACAGCTTTGAGCTTTCACCCAATCACTAACCAACATTAAAACAGCTGCTTTTAAATGTTTCTATTTTTTTTTTTTTAATGATGGAATGAACACAGCAGGGGTGGAAATAAGACTCCTATTACATATCAGATTGACCCACTCCAGGTTTTACTAGGAGCTTGATTATCCACAGTGTATAGGCTCAGATGTGTCTCAATAAACTCACATGTAACATATCAAACTGCTATGCAATGGGAGTCTTATACCATCCCTGACACAAACACCAACCTGTGCTAATAGGATACTGATTAAATCATCCCTGTTTACAAATCAACCTTACTACTCGTGTGCCAATCCCTGCATCTCAAACAGTCACCTCCACATTAACATGTATACCCTGTTCTGAGAGGTACAGCACTGAATATTAAAGTTAGTACAAGGGCACATCCAGTCAGCATGGGTCACCGAAATGTAACTGCATCCCAGGTCAACTGTAAGATTTATCATGAAATCAACCAAACAGGAGAAGTACACACTGCTCAATTTTATTAGCTCTTTAGTAGTTTGGACATATTTTGGTAGTGCTGTCCTCAGCAAGACAGCACAGAAACATTAACTTAAAATACTTTCAAGCACGATCAGTACTGCATAGTCATGCAAACAGACCCATGTGCCTATACTGGGGTAGAGGCCGTTTCTTTGAAAAAGCACAATCCTTTGGCCTCGTTTATACTGGTATTCCCGCACACCTGTCTCCAAGTGTAAGCTCCTCCATGGTTTAAGAGAAGTGTAAATGCAAGGCCTGGGGGCCAAGACATTTATAAATCTGCTGTGCTACATATCAGCAAAGTACTATTTGACAGCAACATTGACAAAAGAGCACATTAAAGCCTTATGACTGGACTTCTAACAGATTTGAATTGTTTCTCTTCAGCTCTTATCTAAAATAGTCCTGCACACAAGCCCATGCAATTATCCCGCATATAAGAGCACTCCTATTTCATAATCTCATGGGCCTATTTAAAGGATTATACGGTAAACAGAAGAAACCGGCTGCAGTGCAACAAGTCAGACCTGTGTGGCGGCCCCGTTCTGCGTGTGCCCGGCCAGCGAGGAGGGCTGTGTGCGAGGAGGATCCCCCTGGAGAGAGTGCAGTGGAGGCTGCCCATTGGACCTGCCGTGCAGCAGGGCCCCCAGCACAGAGGCGGAGGTGCCGTTGGGAAGGCCGGGGCCCCTGGTCACTGCGTCCGCGGTGCTGTAGCTCTTGTGGTTGTCGTAAGCCGGGGGCAGCTCATCCTCGGACTCTGAGAACTTGGGGAAGGAGAGGGAGCGGATGTTGCAGGGAAAGGCAGCGAGTGGCCCCCTGGGCCCCAGGGAAGAGCAGGAGATGTGGCCCCCAGGCTCATCCAGCTGCAGCAGTGTTACCAGGCCATTGGGTTTGTGGAGGTGCTTGGAGATCAGGGGTTTGGGTTCGCAGTCTGGGTCAGGCTGCTTGGGTGGGCTCACAGCTTGCAGCTGCAGGATGCTGCGGAGCTCCTCCTTATCGTTGATGGTCTTCAGCTCCAGCTTGTCGAAGGGGTCCTCCTCACACTCGAAGTCGGCCAGGTTGAAGCCGCTGTTGTGCTGCGGCGGGGGGCTAGGCTCTCTGTGCCGGGGGCCTGACAAGCTGGGGGCCGGAAGGGGGGTCAGGATGTCGTTGTGCCGGAGTCCCGCCATGACTGGGTTGATGGCGGGAGGGGGAGGGACTGGCAGGGCGGTCTGGGAGGAGTCTTCTCTGGCTGAACCCGTCTCTGAAGCTTGCTGCTGCCCCTCCCCCGACGCCTTCAGCTTGGCACGCTCCTGCGCCACTCTGATCCGATCCAGCTCCTCGGCCCACTGTATTGTCCGCATCTCCAGGGAGAAATCATACTGAAGCACAGAGAGAGAGAGAGAGAGAGAGAGGGGAGAGAGAACTGAGCTGTCTTTCCACATCCCTCAGGAAATTAGTTTCAGTTACAATCACTTGAAGAGTTAAGGAGTTCACAGCACAGAGCAACCGAGAGGCATCATTACGAACAGGAGAAAACAGACTTGGAGACGCTGGTCACGGTTCCAACACGGTAACCTAGAAACGCTTACATCCCATGCCAACATGTCTACAATCACGCTTTTGTTTTGTTTTATCAATTCGCTTACCTGTGATTCACTGAGCAGGGGGGCACAGTCAGGCACACAGAAGCCAATGGGTAAGCCTACTTTACCAGGGCTCCTGAACTTATCTCCGATTTTAAAGGAAACATCCTCCAGGTAACTGACTGGCCCTGGAAGGGAAGAGGCAATGGAGTCCAGCATCAAAACAAGAAGAAACATTTACAAATGGGTCAAACATTTTCAATATGCATGCAAAAACCTGGTCTTTAAATGTTGGTGTTTATACAGTAGTAACTATACATTTTAAACTGTAATAGTCAGTGTTTATTCCTAGTATAGTCCATTTGCAAATTTAGTGTAGACATGCATAATACTGTGGTCATTGCTTTTACACTCTCTCGGGGCGGTTCTTGTTATGGGTTGTCTGAGTGGTTACCATCATAGCCAAATATCTTCAAATAAAATATATTGTCATTAGGAAAGAAACGGAATCTATAGCAGCACCTCGACTGCACAGGATTGTTTTAGCAAGACACACTGCTGGGACTCGGCAGGGTGAGACCTGTCACTAAAAGGTGTTCAAAGCTACAGAGAATACCAAAGACACAGAGAAAAACAAATGTCAGTGACCACTTTTCAACACACACACACACTCACCAGTGTTATGAATATCTGATCCCGACTTCCTTGAAGCCATTTAGAATCTGAGAAAACAAAAGGCAGTTTATGACATGCGAGTATACTTTGTATAGTTACTTATACATTCAAATTGGGTAACAAGGGAAAAAACACATCTTGCAGATACATTCTGTAACCTAACAAAGATTTTTATAACTGACACTCTCGCACAGTGGTTCCTACTGGCAATGTATTTAGCTATTGCATGGATGGAAATCAGACTGCATAGCAGGTACACCCATTCCAGGTTTTACTACAAGCTTGATCAGCCACAGTGTATAGGTAACAAGCTCACATACACTTGGCTAATCAAGATTGTAGTAAAATCTGGAATGGATCAAACTGCTATGCAATAGGGGTTTTACTTCCATTCCTGAACTGGATTACCACAACATTTATAATCAACTCTGTTTATACTGAATAAAATATGGTGGAATCATCTAAATAAACAACTGCTATTTCAACACTAGAACAGCCGGATCTTCGAAACACCTAGAACCGCCACACGGGTCACTTTGACCCGCACATTTTTAAACTGCTTCGTTATGAAAATGAAAGACATACTATCGGATACAACTGAAAAGTTGTGTTCATGAACATCACATATAAAATTTGCATCGCAGAAACTCCGTATTTAAATAGAATGCATAAAATGCTTTATTTTTATAATGAGCGCATATACAGCATGAATACAAAACAGTGAATAAATATAATAAAATACACATTTCAAAAGAAATGGGTATGTACATATACCCGTGTACAGGTGTAAATGGGTATATGTACACACAAAACTATAAATCCGAAATCACTGTTTCTAACACTACCTAAAAATAAAATATAACACCACTTCCGGTATGAAGGCTGCATTGTACTCTATGGAGGAGCGTACGCGTCTGCCAGCTGACTGTGCCTGCATCCAGGAGCTGTGCTGTAAACAGACGCAGTTCCATTGAACACTGTTGTGTAAACAAGTGTAAACTGGGACATACAAACCTGCAAAACCACCTTTTTTTTTTTTTTAAAGCAATATAAAAAAAGAAATATAACATATGTTTCATATTAGGCACACAAGTTGTTATCCTACCTGTCATTTCAGTTTGCTGTATGCATCTGAGTGCAGCTTGCCGTATTCCAATCAAAATGACAACTTTCAAGATTAAATATTTCCTTCTGATATATTCCCATTGCATTTCTGGAACAAAACGAAGGATTGCTGTCTCCCAGATACATTGAAAAATAAAGTATAGGCTTTCACTGAGTTGGCATCTTGGTGCAATTGTACAAATCTACAATCATAGCAATCTCTGTCTCGTAGTCATCTACAAAGTCTTGTAATGCATGGGTCAAGCTGACCTACGTGGCGGGTCTAGGTAGAACTGTTTATAATGTTATTATTTTTGCAGTTCTGGCTTTTAAACACTTATGATATTGAATTCATATATTTAGCTAAAGACAAAAACTGACACACACATATGATTTACAAACAGCAGAGTAATGAACATTTGAAATCCAAAATGGGCCAAACTGACCCGCATGGCTGTTCAGTGTAAGGAAGTGGACAGAGATTCTGATGTAAGCTGGACTCCTGGCTGATCTGACAACCTGTGTGTGTCAGTGAATGGTTCAGTACTGGCAGGTCAGCAGCAGACCCCTCTGCAAAACCTACCTAGACTTATTTGTGTTTATTTGTTTTATCCTGAAGGGGGGGGGGGGGGAATCAAAATCCAGAGAACCAAGTCGTGGCATGTCACAGACTTTAGATAAAATATTCACGCAGATATGATATTTTTTATTCTGTCAATCCCTTTCCCTTCGTGGGAGAGCTACGATATGCAGCAGTATTAACAAAATGTAGAGGATGTAACCTATTCCTTAAATGGATGCTATCACTCCGGTGTCCAAACGACCCCATCCAAAAAAATAAAAACCAAGGTATAAAGGATCTAAACATTGTGGAAAACAGTACGTTCCCTCTTACTGATGACAATTAGGTGGAAAGTACACAGGCTTCACTACAGAGTAAAAAATGTTTGCTGTCTGACCTATTTGGCATACATACAATAAAGGCATCTTTAATTTGATACATGCTACAGTTAATTAACAACTAATCAAATACTGCGTTCTTATTTTTAAGTCCTGCAGAGCCAATGCAGAGTAAGGCTTTCTCTAGCTGTCTTACTAACAGATTTTGGCAGATATACATGCAATATTTGAGGGATTCCATTCAGAATGACAGCAAACATCATAAAAATGGAATAAAAATAGAATCTGAAACTCATTAAGTGACCTGCTTCAAGTGACAGAGCACTACAGTACTGGAGCATGCACATGTACTGTACAGTACAGACAGAACCACTTGTAGCTGAACACTTCCAAACGGTATTTACCTTTATAGGTGAGCCCTGCCTTACACACACACCCAGTACACAGCACCAAGCAGCTCCACTCAGCTCTGCACAGCCTCTCACCCACACCCAGTACACAGCACCAAGCAGCTCCACTCAGCTCTGCACAGCCTCTCACCCACACCCAGTACACAGCACCAAGCAGCTCCACTCAGCTCTGCACAGCCTCTCACCCACACCCAGTACACAGCACCAAGCAGCTCCACTCAGCTCTGCACAGCCTCTCACCCACACCCAGTACACAGCACCAAGCAGCTCCACTCAGCTCTGCACAGCCTCTCACCCACACCCAGTACACAGCACCAAGCAGCTCCACTCAGCTCTGCACAGCCTCTCACCCACACCCAGTACACAGCACCAAGCAGCTCCACTCAGCTCTGCACAGCCTCTCACCCACACCCAGTACACAGCACCAAGCAGCTCCACTCAGCTCTGCACAGCCTCTCACCCACACCCAGTACACAGCACCAAGCAGCTCCACTCAGCTCTGCACAGCCTCTCACCCACACCCAGTACACAGCACCAAGCAGCTCCACTCAGCTCTGCACAGCCTCTCACCCACACCCAGTACACAGCACCAAGCAGCTCCACT
The DNA here is from genome assembly GCF_017654505.1 of Polyodon spathula. Lineage (NCBI taxonomy): Eukaryota > Metazoa > Chordata > Actinopteri > Acipenseriformes > Polyodontidae > Polyodon > Polyodon spathula. Next base: position 108,174,060 of record NC_054535.1, on the reverse strand, counting down.
CAGCTCTGCACAGCCTCTCACCCACACCCAGTACACAGCACCAAGCAGCTCCACTCAGCTCTGCACAGCCTCTCACCCACACCCAGTACACAGCACCAAGCAGCTCCACTCAGCTCTGCACAGCCTCTCACCCACACCCAGTACACAGCACCAAGCAGCTCCACTCAGCTCTGCACAGCCTCTCACCCACACCCAGTACACAGCACCAAGCAGCTCCACTCAGCTCTGCACAGCCTCTCACCCACACCCAGTACACAGCACCAAGCAGCTCCACTCAGCCTCTCACCCACACCCAGTACACAGCACCAAGCAGCTCCACTCAGCTCTGCACAGCCTCTCACCCACACCCAGTACACAGCACCAAGCAGCTCCACTCAGCTCTGCACAGCCTCTCACCCACACCCAGTACACAGCACCAAGCAGCTCCACTCAGCTCTGCACAGCCTCTCACCCTCACCCACACCCAGTACACAGCACCAAGCAGCCCCACTCAGCTCTGCACAGCCTCTCACCCACACCCAGTACACAGCACCAAGCAGCTCCACTCAGCTCTGCACAGCCTCTCACCCACACCCAGTACACAGCACCAAGCAGCTCCACTCAGCTCTGCACAGCCTCTCACCCACACCCAGTACACAGCACCAAGCAGCTCCACTCAGCTCTGCACAGCCTCTCACCCACACCCAGTACACAGCACCAAGCAGCTCCACTCAGCTCTGCACAGCCTCTCACCCACACCCAGTACACAGCACCAAGCAGCTCCACTCAGCTCTGCACAGCCTCTCACCCACACCCAGTACACAGCACCAAGCAGCTCCACTCAGCTCTGCACAGCCTCTCACCCACACCCAGTACACAGCACCAAGCAGCTCCACTCAGCTCTGCACAGCCTCTCACCCACACCCAGTACACAGCACCAAGCAGCTCCACTCAGCTCTGCACAGCCTCTCACCCACACCCAGTACACAGCACCAAGCAGCTCCACTCAGCTCTGCACACCCACACCCAGTACACAGCACCAAGCAGCTCCACTCAGCTCTGCACAGCCTCTCACCCACACCCAGTACACAGCACCAAGCAGCTCCACTCAGCTCTGCACAGCCTCTCACCCACACCCAGTACACAGCACCAAGCAGCTCCACTCAGCTCTGCACAGCCTCTCACCCACACCCAGTACACAGCACCAAGCAGCTCCACTCAGCTCTGCACAGCCTCTCACCCACACCCAGTACACAGCACCAAGCAGCTCCACTCAGCTCTGCACAGCCTCTCACCCACACCCAGTACACAGCACCAAGCAGCTCCACTCAGCTCTGCACAGCCTCTCACCCACACCCAGTACACAGCACCAAGCAGCTCCACTCAGCTCTGCACAGCCTCTCACCCACACCCAGTACACAGCACCAAGCAGCTCCACTCAGCTCTGCACAGCCTCTCACCCACACCCAGTACACAGCACCAAGCAGCTCCACTCAGCTCTGCACAGCCTCTCACCCACACCCAGTACACAGCACCAAGCAGCTCCACTCAGCTCTGCACAGCCTCTCACCCACACCCAGTACACAGCACCAAGCAGCTCCACTCAGCTCTGCACAGCCTCTCACCCACACCCAGTACACAGCACCAAGCAGCTCCACTCAGCTCTGCACAGCCTCTCACCCACACCCAGTACACAGCACCAAGCAGCTCCACTCAGCTCTGCACAGCCTCTCACCCACACCCAGTACACAGCACCAAGCAGCTCCACTCAGCTCTGCACAGCCTCTCACCCACACCCAGTACACAGCACCAAGCAGCTCCACTCAGCTCTGCACAGCCTCTCACCCACACCCAGTACACAGCACCAAGCAGCTCCACTCAGCTCTGCACAGCCTCTCACCCACACCCAGTACACAGCACCAAGCAGCTCCACTCAGCTCTGCACAGCCTCTCACCCACACCCAGTACACAGCACCAAGCAGCTCCACTCAGCTCTGCACAGCCTCTCACCCACACCCAGTACACAGCACCAAGCAGCTCCACTCAGCTCTGCACAGCCTCTCACCCACACCCAGTACACAGCACCAAGCAGCTCCACTCAGCTCTGCACAGCCTCTCACCCACACCCAGTACACAGCACCAAGCAGCTCCACTCAGCTCTGCACAGCCTCTCACCCACACCCAGTACACAGCACCAAGCAGCTCCACTCAGCTCTGCACAGCAGCACCAAGCACCCACACCCAGTACACAGCACCAGCAGCAGCTCCACTCAGCTCTGCACAGCCTCTCACCCACACCCACTGCACCAAGCAGCTCCACTCAGCTCTGCACAGCCCTCACCCACACCTAGTACACAGCACCAAGCAGCTCCACTCAGCTCTGCACAGCCTCTCACCCACACCCAGTACACAGCACCAAGCAGCTCCACTCAGCTCTGCACAGCCTCTCACCCACACCCAGTACACAGCACCAAGCAGCTCCACTCAGCTCTGCACAGCCTCTCACCCACACCTAGTACACACACCAAGCAGTTCCACTCAGCTCTGCACAGCCTCTCACCCAAGCAGTACACCACCAAGCAGCTGGCACTGCAGCGCCTGACAGAAAGGAGCAGGAACTCAGCTCTGCAATCGTATTGAACTCTCTTACTGTACATTTTACTTACTTAAAAGTTGACACAAGTTCCTAGATGCTTAACAGTATTGTACTTGTTTTGTAATGAATCGGATTGTCATTTTGCTTTAGGAATGTCACGATTCTCATGTGTGACTTTCTTAGAGTTTGAACTACAATGTAGTAACCAAATTACACTAGAACCTATCATGCAATATCATATATGGACCACTGGCATGTCTCATTTACACATACTGGTAGCATTTGAACAGTACTGATCAAGATGGAAACTGATCAACGGTACAATGAGTTCCAAGCAGGACAGAATAGAATCAGTTACATATAAAACACTGGCGCTAGAAAAGACCAGAGGGATGCTGCAAACCCAGAGGCAATTGGGAATGCACTTTCACCTTTTACATGCTAGCTGTCACTAAGATCACATTGATTATTACAGTTAAATATTCACAGTTTATGTGCACACCTCTTTTTCTTGTTCTGTTCTGCTTTTACATGCAATTTCAGCACAAAAATTCACTGCATGTCTTAAATATATCTGTGCAGTATTTCACGCTGGTGTTTGTATTCACTGCATTGGAATCTTTGTATATCTGTAGTATTACATGCTGGTGTTTGTAAAACATGCATGTCAGCACAAAATCTGTGCAGTATTAAACTGCTGGTGTTTGCATTCACATTGACTGTCTTTGTATATCTGCACAGTATTACATGCTGGTGTTTGTGTTCACTGCATGTCTTTGTATATCTGTGCAGTATTACACGCTGGTGTTTGTATTCACTGCATGTCTTTGTATATCTGTGCAGTATTACACGCTGGTGTTTGTATTCACTGCATGTCTTTGTATATCTGTGCAGTATTACACGCTGGTGTTTGTATTCACTGCATGTCTTTGTATATCTGTGCAGTATTACACGCTGGTGTTTGTATTCACTGCATGTCTTTGTATATCTGTGCAGTATTACACGCTGGTGTTTGTATTCACTGCATGTCTTTGTATATCTGTGCAGTATTACACGCTGGTGTTTGTATTCACTGCATGTCTTTGTATATCTGTGCAGTATTACACGCTGGTGTTTGTATTCACTGCATGTCTTTGTATATCTGTGCAGTATTACACGCTGGTGTTTGTATTCACTGCATGTCTTTGTATATCTGTGCAGTATTACACGCTGGTGTTTGTATTCACTGCATGTCTTTGTATATCTGTGCAGTATTACACGCTGGTGTTTGTATTCACTGCATGTCTTTGTATATCTGTGCAGTATTACACGCTGGTGTTTGTATTCACTGCATGTCTTTGTATATCTGTGCAGTATTACACGCTGGTGTTTGTATTCACTGCATGTCTTTGTATATCTGTGCAGTATTACACGCTGGTGTTTGTATTCACAGTGTCTTTGTATATCTGTGCAGTATTACACGCTGGTGTTTGTATTCACTGCATGTCTTTGTATATCTGTGCAGTATTACACGCTGGTGTTTGTATTCACTGCATGTCTTTGTATATCTGTGCAGTATTACACGCTGGTGTTTGTATTCACTGCATGTCTTTGTATATCTGTGCAGTATTACACGCTGGTGTTTGTATTCACTGCATGTCTTTGTATATCTGTGCAGTATTACACGCTGGTGTTTGTATTCACTGCATGTCTTTGTATATCTGTGCAGTATTACACGCTGGTGTTTGTATTCACTGCATGTCTTTGTATATCTGTGCAGTATTACACGCTGGTGTTTGTATTCACTGCATGTCTTTGTATATCTGTGCAGTATTACACGCTGGTGTTTGTATTCACTGCATGTCTTTGTATATCTGTGCAGTATTACACGCTGGTGTTTGTATTCACTGCATGTCTTTGTATATCTGTGCAGTATTACACGCTGGTGTTTGTATTCACTGCATGTCTTTGTATATCTGTGCAGTATTACACGCTGGTGTTTGTATTCACTGCATGTCTTTGTATATCTGTGCAGTATTACACGCTGGTGTTTGTATTCACTGCATGTCTTTGTATATCTGTGCAGTATTACACGCTGGTGTTTGTATTCACTGCATGTCTTTGTATATCTGTGCAGTATTACACGCTGGTGTTTGTATTCACTGCATGTCTTTGTATATCTGTGCAGTATTACACGCTGGTGTTTGTATTCACTGCATGTCTTTGTATATCTGTGCAGTATTACACGCTGGTGTTTGTATTCACTGCATGTCTTTGTATATCTGTGCAGTATTACACGCTGGTGTTTGTATTCACTGCATGTCTTTGTATATCTGTGCAGTATTACACGCTGGTGTTTGTATTCACTGCATGTCTTTGTATATCTGTGCAGTATTACACGCTGGTGTTTGTATTCACTGCATGTCTTTGTATATCTGTGCAGTATTACACGCTGGTGTTTGTATTCACTGCATGTCTTTGTATATCTGTGCAGTATTACACGCTGGTGTTTGTATTCACTGCATGTCTTTGTATATCTGTGCAGTATTACACGCTGGTGTTTGTATTCACTGCATGTCTTTGTATATCTGTGCAGTATTACACGCTGGTGTTTGTATTCACTGCATGTCTTTGTATATCTGTGCAGTATTACACGCTGGTGTTTGTATTCACTGCATGTCTTTGTATATCTGTGCAGTATTACACGCTGGTGTTTGTATTCACTGCATGTCTTTGTATATCTGTGCAGTATTACACGCTGGTGTTTGTATTCACTGCATGTCTTTGTATATCTGTGCAGTATTACACGCTGGTGTTTGTATTCACTGCATGTCTTTGTATATCTGTGCAGTATTACACGCTGGTGTTTGTATTCACTGCATGTCTTTGTATATCTGTGCAGTATTACACGCTGGTGTTTGTATTCACTGCATGTCTTTGTATATCTGTGCAGTATTACACGCTGGTGTTTGTATTCACTGCATGTCTTTGTATATCTGTGCAGTATTACACGCTGGTGTTTGTATTCACTGCATGTCTTTGTATATCTGTGCAGTATTACACGCTGGTGTTTGTATTCACTGCATGTCTTTGTATATCTGTGCAGTATTACACGCTGGTGTTTGTATTCACTGCATGTCTTTGTATATCTGTGCAGTATTACACGCTGGTGTTTGTATTCACTGCATGTCTTTGTATATCTGTGCAGTATTACACGCTGGTGTTTGTATTCACTGCATGTCTTTGTATATCTGTGCAGTATTACACGCTGGTGTTTGTATTCACTGCATGTCTTTGTATATCTGTGCAGTATTACACGCTGGTGTTTGTATTCACTGCATGTCTTTGTATATCTGTGCAGTATTACACGCTGGTGTTTGTATTCACTGCATGTCTTTGTATATCTGTGCAGTATTACACGCTGGTGTTTGTATTCACTGCATGTCTTTGTATATCTGTGCAGTATTACACGCTGGTGTTTGTATTCACTGCATGTCTTTGTATATCTGTGCAGTATTACACGCTGGTGTTTGTATTCACTGCATGTCTTTGTATATCTGTGCAGTATTACACGCTGGTGTTTGTATTCACTGCATGTCTTTGTATATCTGTGCAGTATTACACGCTGGTGTTTGTATTCACTGCATGTCTTTGTATATCTGTGCAGTATTACACGCTGGTGTTTGTATTCACTGCATGTCTTTGTATATCTGTGCAGTATTACACGCTGGTGTTTGTATTCACTGCATGTCTTTGTATATCTGTGCAGTATTACACGCTGGTGTTTGTATTCACTGCATGTCTTTGTATATCTGTGCAGTATTACACGCTGGTGTTTGTATTCACTGCATGTCTTTGTATATCTGTGCAGTATTACACGCTGGTGTTTGTATTCACTGCATGTCTTTGTATATCTGTGCAGTATTACACGCTGGTGTTTGTATTCACTGCATGTCTTTGTATATCTGTGCAGTATTACACGCTGGTGTTTGTATTCACTGCATGTCTTTGTATATCTGTGCAGTATTACACGCTGGTGTTTGTATTCACTGCATGTCTTTGTATATCTGTGCAGTATTACACGCTGGTGTTTGTATTCACTGCATGTCTTTGTATATCTGTGCAGTATTACACGCTGGTGTTTGTATTCACTGCATGTCTTTGTATATCTGTGCAGTATTACACGCTGGTGTTTCTATTCACTGCATGTCTTTGTATATCTGTGCAGTATTACACGCTGGTGTTTGTATTCACTGCATGTCTTTGTATATCTGTGCAGTATTACACGCTGGTGTTTGTATTCACTGCATGTCTTTGTATATCTGTGCAGTATTACACGCTGGTGTTTGTATTCACTGCATGTCTTTGTATATCTGTGCAGTATTACACGCTGGTGTTTGTATTCACTGCATGTCTTTGTATATCTGTGCAGTATTACACGCTGGTGTTTGTATTCACTGCATGTCTTTGTATATCTGTGCAGTATTACACGCTGGTGTTTGTATTCACTGCATGTCTTTGTATATCTGTGCAGTATTACACGCTGGTGTTTGTATTCACTGCATGTCTTTGTATATCTGTGCAGTATTACACGCTGGTGTTTGTATTCACTGCATGTCTTTGTATATCTGTGCAGTATTACACGCTGGTGTTTGTATTCACTGCATGTCTTTGTATATCTGTGCAGTATTACACGCTGGTGTTTGTATTCACTGCATGTCTTTGTATATCTGTGCAGTATTACACGCTGGTGTTTGTATTCACTGCATGTCTTTGTATATCTGTGCAGTATTACACGCTGGTGTTTGTATTCACTGCATGTCTTTGTATATCTGTGCAGTATTACACGCTGGTGTTTGTATTCACTGCATGTCTTTGTATATCTGTGCAGTATTACACGCTGGTGTTTGTATTCACTGCATGTCTTTGTATATCTGTGCAGTATTACACGCTGGTGTTTGTATTCACTGCATGTCTTTGTATATCTGTGCAGTATTACACGCTGGTGTTTGTATTCACTGCATGTCTTTGTATATCTGTGCAGTATTACACGCTGGTGTTTGTATTCACTGCATGTCTTTGTATATCTGTGCAGTATTACACGCTGGTGTTTGTATTCACTGCATGTCTTTGTATATCTGTGCAGTATTACACGCTGGTGTTTGTATTCACTGCATGTCTTTGTATATCTGTGCAGTATTACACGCTGGTGTTTGTATTCACTGCATGTCTTTGTATATCTGTGCAGTATTACACGCTGGTGTTTGTATTCACTGCATGTCTTTGTATATCTGTGCAGTATTACACGCTGGTGTTTGTATTCACTGCATGTCTTTGTATATCTGTGCAGTATTACACGCTGGTGTTTGTATTCACTGCATGTCTTTGTATATCTGTGCAGTATTACACGCTGGTGTTTGTATTCACTGCATGTCTTTGTATATCTGTGCAGTATTACACGCTGGTGTTTGTATTCACTGCATGTCTTTGTATATCTGTGCAGTATTACACGCTGGTGTTTGTATTCACTGCATGTCTTTGTATATCTGTGCAGTATTACACGCTGGTGTTTGTATTCACTGCATGTCTTTGTATATCTGTGCAGTATTACACGCTGGTGTTTGTATTCACTGCATGTCTTTGTATATCTGTGCAGTATTACACGCTGGTGTTTGTATTCACTGCATGTCTTTGTATATCTGTGCAGTATTACACGCTGGTGTTTGTATTCACTGCATGTCTTTGTATATCTGTGCAGTATTACACGCTGGTGTTTGTATTCACTGCATGTCTTTGTATATCTGTGCAGTATTACACGCTGGTGTTTGTATTCACTGCATGTCTTTGTATATCTGTGCAGTATTACACGCTGGTGTTTGTATTCACTGCATGTCTTTGTATATCTGTGCAGTATTACACGCTGGTGTTTGTATTCACTGCATGTCTTTGTATATCTGTGCAGTATTACACGCTGGTGTTTGTATTCACTGCATGTCTTTGTATATCTGTGCAGTATTACACGCTGGTGTTTGTATTCACTGCATGTCTTTGTATATCTGTGCAGTATTACACGCTGGTGTTTGTATTCACTGCATGTCTTTGTATATCTGTGCAGTATTACACGCTGGTGTTTGTATTCACTGCATGTCTTTGTATATCTGTGCAGTATTACACGCTGGTGTTTGTATTCACTGCATGTCTTTGTATATCTGTGCAGTATTACACGCTGGTGTTTGTATTCACTGCATGTCTTTGTATATCTGTGCAGTATTACACGCTGGTGTTTGTATTCACTGCATGTCTTTGTATATCTGTGCAGTATTACACGCTGGTGTTTGTATTCACTGCATGTCTTTGTATATCTGTGCAGTATTACACGCTGGTGTTTGTATTCACTGCATGTCTTTGTATATCTGTGCAGTATTACACGCTGGTGTTTGTATTCACTGCATGTCTTTGTATATCTGTGCAGTATTACACGCTGGTGTTTGTATTCACTGCATGTCTTTGTATATCTGTGCAGTATTACACGCTGGTGTTTGTATTCACTGCATGTCTTTGTATATCTGTGCAGTATTACACGCTGGTGTTTGTATTCACTGCATGTCTTTGTATATCTGTGCAGTATTACACGCTGGTGTTTGTATTCACTGCATGTCTTTGTATATCTGTGCAGTATTACACGCTGGTGTTTGTATTCACTGCATGTCTTTGTATATCTGTGCAGTATTACACGCTGGTGTTTGTATTCACTGCATGTCTTTGTATATCTGTGCAGTATTACACGCTGGTGTTTGTATTCACTGCATGTCTTTGTATATCTGTGCAGTATTACACGCTGGTGTTTGTATTCACTGCATGTCTTTGTATATCTGTGCAGTATTACACGCTGGTGTTTGTATTCACTGCATGTCTTTGTATATCTGTGCAGTATTACACGCTGGTGTTTGTATTCACTGCATGTCTTTGTATATCTGTGCAGTATTACACGCTGGTGTTTGTATTCACTGCATGTCTTTGTATATCTGTGCAGTATTACACGCTGGTGTTTGTATTCACTGCATGTCTTTGTATATCTGTGCAGTATTACACGCTGGTGTTTGTATTCACTGCATGTCTTTGTATATCTGTGCAGTATTACACGCTGGTGTTTGTATTCACTGCATGTCTTTGTATATCTGTGCAGTATTACACGCTGGTGTTTGTATTCACTGCATGTCTTTGTATATCTGTGCAGTATTACACGCTGGTGTTTGTATTCACTGCATGTCTTTGTATATCTGTGCAGTATTACACGCTGGTGTTTGTATTCACTGCATGTCTTTGTATATCTGTGCAGTATTACACGCTGGTGTTTGTATTCACTGCATGTCTTTGTATATCTGTGCAGTATTACACGCTGGTGTTTGTATTCACTGCATGTCTTTGTATATCTGTGCAGTATTACACGCTGGTGTTTGTATTCACTGCATGTCTTTGTATATCTGTGCAGTATTACACGCTGGTGTTTGTATTCACTGCATGTCTTTGTATATCTGTGCAGTATTACACGCTGGTGTTTGTATTCACTGCATGTCTTTGTATATCTGTGCAGTATTACACGCTGGTGTTTGTATTCACTGCATGTCTTTGTATATCTGTGCAGTATTACACGCTGGTGTTTGTATTCACTGCATGTCTTTGTATATCTGTGCAGTATTACACGCTGGTGTTTGTATTCACTGCATGTCTTTGTATATCTGTGCAGTATTACACGCTGGTGTTTGTATTCACTGCATGTCTTTGTATATCTGTGCAGTATTACACGCTGGTGTTTGTATTCACTGCATGTCTTTGTATATCTGTGCAGTATTACACGCTGGTGTTTGTATTCACTGCATGTCTTTGTATATCTGTGCAGTATTACACGCTGGTGTTTGTATTCACTGCATGTCTTTGTATATCTGTGCAGTATTACACGCTGGTGTTTGTATTCACTGCATGTCTTTGTATATCTGTGCAGTATTACACGCTGGTGTTTGTATTCACTGCATGTCTTTGTATATCTGTGCAGTATTACACGCTGGTGTTTGTATTCACTGCATGTCTGAGCTGAAAATTACCTGAATTGTTCATCCTGATCCTGACTAGCATTTCATTTTTGCAATCGCCTAATTTAATGTTGTGCTTGTGTGAAGATGTGAAGAAGATTGCTCATCGGCATCTCAGCCATCTAATTCTGACTACGAGTACACAGTGACCGAAGCAGTTGCAAGCAGTAGTAATGCACAAAAACACAACCATAAAATACATTCTTATATTTGAATGGGAGATAAAGTATCTGTGGCTTATCGAGACGGCAAGATGTACTGTGTGTGAAAGAGCTGCTCTGGGCCAAAACAAAAAAAAAAAACGGATGTAGTTTTTCAAGAATCTTCGCTTAAAAGACACGGCGATGCTGTTGCTGTTATTGGAATGCAGAAAAAATATTAAAACACACGTAGGTGAAGCAACAAACAGTGTTTAAAATCCTGTCTTGTTGTCATGTGAACATCTGTGTGTCTGTGTTTATATGTGTATCTATACACAGACAGGGATTTAAAACTACTACAAGCCATAGAGTTTAAACGTTCATAAAAATTGACCCTAATGCACATCCCTGGAGTTCATTAGCCTTTGTGTTAAAATGTACATTTGATGGATAGGATGCAAAACTTTGGGCATGTGCGTTTCAGGAAGAAAAGCTAGCGCGACCTCGGAGTGAGAAAATGCAGAAGCCCTTTTCTTTTACTCGAGTGCCAATCCTCAGCGACACCATGTCACCCTGAGCTGCAGGTCTCAGGTCAGGCAGAGCACAAACCTCTGCATTGAAATCACAGCAGCAATGCATCCTCTGGCACATTCTGTACTCAAAATGCAACACAGCAATAAACACAACCTGGATATGTTCATGTCAGCTGCTGAAGTACAAGCTGTTTGCTATTACAGCCTACATTTCATTTGTAGAATTTCTAGTTCAGCCAGTGGTTTTCTTTTAAAGCGTATTGATTCACAGGAATTTGTAGTTTTGTTATAAATCCTTGGACACCTCAAACGATAGTATGGCTAGTGACCCAGCATTACCTAGCGAGAACACCAATAAGTACATGCCAACATCGCACTTTAACAGGAAAACAGAGACTGTGTTCTACCATTTCAAGCCACAAAACAAAAGCGAAATCGATTTGAAATTTAAAGTACTGATGTTTTCACATGTTCCTCTAGCAATACCGAACTTGAGATGGGATTTTCCTTCTTGAGATTCAGATGGCATTTTACATGCCCGTACATTCAAGATATGTTTTACCATGTTTCACTGATTTTACATGAATGGACAGGTGGATATTTCATGCGAACCAATTAAATGACTCAAACAAATCACTTGTTTAATCCTGTTTACAAGATTAAAAAGTAACCACAACTCCCGTTTCAGCTAGAACAAGGAATTATTAATATCGCGGTTATTCAACGTTAATGCACCTGGGATGCAATCTCTTGTATTTGCATTCTATTGCTAAGAATTGATTTCATGTCTACATACCGGCAGTTTCATGTATACTCGTGTACTTCAAACCCACGAAGGAGGTGCAACTGATCCAGTAACAATCCCAACCAGAGAGTGAAAAACTCCGAGCTTTACATGTAATTCTCTCACAAGTAACTCTTCTGTCTTCTCGAAGCGTGAGTGGATGAACAAACGCACTGCCGGAGTTACCAAGCATGTCAACTAATTCAGCAACAACCTCCAATTATATATAGCTACAGACAGCAAGCAGAGTACAGCGGGGTGCATCAAGACCCAAACCACCCCAGCCTGCGTCAGACTGGAGATAACTGCCCTGTGACAGTGACACTAAACCCAGCTGGCTTACCGCCTGTGTCTGCCAACGCCTTGAAACGGTGCTTAAAACATTCAAACCCATTTCAATGCGGTTCTGTGGCACCGGGCCTGCTGTATCACCCCACACCGCTGTCTAGCAGTTTATACAACTGACACAGCGAGCCCGGGACCCGGGTCCAGTCCTATTATTGCTGCGCTCTATGGTCCCTTCATACTGCCTGTCGCCTCTTTCACACCATCTTACCTCTTTCGACCGCTTCGTGTGTGTCTGAGGGGGTGCTTCTGGTTTCCTCCGCGCTCTTCTTTGAAACTCCGATGAAACAGGTTTTAGTGAAACCCAAATCTACTTCCTGCTTCGTCGCGGCACGCCATCTTGTTTCAATATCCCCTGCTCGTTCCTGTCTGACGTCACCGCGGAGGTCAGGTGGCGTGCCTTGCTGGCGATGACGCGATGCTCTCCGCTCTTGCCGGAGGGCACTTCATGTCAGCTCCTGTCAGATGCTGCACGATGTTCATGTGAAGGTTACAATAGTGTTAATCACGCACAGGCGTAGATTGACCAGGCTGAAACCAGCATTAAACGCGAATGCAGCGCTACTCCTGACGTTAGTATATGTTTCTAATCCGCAGCACTGACTGAGACCAGTGGAGAGCATACAGATCTGCAATATCCTTCATCGACCGTACGTGTAAAAATGTGATATATTGCTTCACCTTGTATTAACGCATCGTGAGTTGCTCTAATCTATTGCTTCATTTTATTTACATGGTTAAAGTGGGTAGTTACACGAAGTGACAGCATGTAAAAAGTTAAACAGAATTATTATTTGTTTATTTAGCAGACTCCTTTATCTAAGGCGACTTACAAAAGCTAAGGCATGTGAACTGTGCATCAGCGGCAGAGTCACGAACAACGTCTCACCCGAGAGACGGAGCACAAGGAGGGTAAATGATTTGCTGTGGGCCACACAATGAGTCAGGGGCTAAGGGGGGATTTGAAAGAGGAAACTCCTGGTTATAAGCCTGTTTCTTTAACCGCTGGACCACACAGCCTCCTATACAGAATATGCACTCTGTCGTGCTAACAGCTGAATGTACCTTTTTAAACCCATGGTTAAATGTGCATTGATAGGTTTCCATCTGTAGCGTTCATTTGGTAGAAGCAGTCTGTGCTAGTGACACATGCCAGAGGTCTATAGGGTAATATCTGTCTTACAGGATCGGATGTGACATGACAGGTTTTGCTGTAATACACAATACAGCAGGATCAATTGATGTCACTTGCAACAAAATATGTTGTAACTGTGTGGAGAGACAGGCAGACAAAACAGTGGAACAATATTTATTTTTTGTTTAATAAGTACATTAATACTGTCGTAAGTAAACAGTGGAGGGTTGTCATGATATTTCATCCATGGAGTATGATCATCGGTATGAAGATTCAGCTCTCGGTACGATTATTGTCAGCTGTCTTTTACATTGCATTCTGTATTCTCTTCGTTTCAGTGTTCCTGTTATCAATCTGCAGATAAGCTTGAACGAATGTGCTAACCAAGGGGTTAAACCCACTGAAGTACTTCTTGTTAGCATTAGCAGTATTATGACATAACAGCATAAGAACAGTTACAAACCAGAGGTGACATCAGGCCAGTCTAAGCTCATTTCATCCCTTCACCACTCACTGTGTGAAAGAGTCTCCTTCCCTCTGTCCTAGCTCTGTCCCCACTTCATTTCCACCTGCGTGTCCTCCTGGTTTATGCACTGCTCTTAAATAGCTTTGGGTTATCAATGTCTGCTCCTCCATGGTTCTTCTTTGTTCCAGGCTAAAGCGATGCACTTCTTGCAGCCTGTCTTCGCAGCTCAGTCCTTTAAATCCTGGGACTCCTCTCCAGGGCCGCAATGTCCCTGGTGCTGCGAGGACCAGATGTGAACACAGTATTCCAAGTGCGGTCTCCCTAGTGCATTATACAACCTCATCTTGGATTTGTGTGCTATTACTAATAACCATTCTCTCGTGTTCTTTTCTGTATAATGATAATAAATCCAGGGTATACCGACAGTATTTTTCAAGTACAGTGCAGTGGATTCAATTAACAACCGCGTGTTCCTGGTATCCAGTCATTTCTTGTGGTGTCGGTAGGTCACATGAGCTAGACCACTGGAGACTGGCGTGAAACCGAGCTACAGCACAGGAACTGGTTCTGTACCAGGAATTAGCAGCAAATTTTACTTCAATTGTATATCTGTGTGTTCTTCCAAATTAAAGTATTAAATACAAGCAAAGTACCAAAAGATCTCAAGAAAAGACAGGCCAATGACAAGCTAAGCACTGTTGTAAATTGATTCATTTAAACAAACATGGGACTCAGCAATTAAATATGTAATGACTGTCTGACCATCGCTGGGATTGAAAAAAGAAAATAGAGGTCAATAAAATGTGTTTAAAAATGAATATGGATTGGTAGATGACAGGTCCAAAACTAATCACAATCATAACAATGTGTTAAAAATAGGTATTCAAAACAAGAAAAGCTGTCCTCCCTCACATTTACCATTGAGCTCCAATCAATGACAATTAACTGCTGCATTGAGTGTGTTAAAAACCGATTGAAAGATTATTATCCTCTCATCTGGGGTGCTGGCATTGTTACTGGCGTAGCAAGGTCGTAAACTGGCTTTTCATTGTCACTGCCCTGTGTGTTATTTAGCTGATCACACTGCAGTTTGATATTATTGTGTAATCCTATTTCCTATGCCTTGTTTGGTGAAAGCCCCTTTCCATTGGAATTTCACTGGAGGGTTGCTCCATGACTCACTCAGTTGCAATATCACAGCCCAGTCCTCACATGCCATCTCTCTCATTGTTTAACTTCCACAGCAGTGAAACGCACTCAGACACACCCAGCACAACACTCAGTCTCCTAAGAATCTGCCTGTGGTTTTTTAATGATAAAGTTAGAAACCCTATTAGACTTTTTTTTCTTAAATTTGGTCCCTGGCACATGTGGTTATCATATATCTGTATAGATTATTACTTTAACTTGGCTTTTATTGTATTTATTTTTTGCTTTAGACAATTAAACCATGTTGACTTCCCACAGTTCTGTTTCTTTTATCCAAACGTGGCTTGACAGCCCCCTGCTGGCCATAGCGAAAAACTAAACATTTAAACTGAAAAGTGAATTTTTACTTTTTTTAAGCACATAATAAAAGCTCAGTTGAGTTAAAACAAATTAAATTCCTAGCTCATCTCAGTCCTACCAGCACAGTAGCACACCCCAAAACAGCTCCTAAAGGAACATGCAGCTGTCACATGAAGGCAGAGAGAATTGTCCAGGATGGGATTACACGTGTTGCCTTAGGTAAATGCTAATCGTGGTCTATGAAAGCAGTGTCCCTGAAGGAATGTCAGGGGTTAACGCTGTTGCCGCTGTTTAAATAAGTTGATAATCCTTACCTGTGATACACTTCCATTCACCATGCAGCTGTCAGATGTACAGGTTTGAAGGAAACACGACTCTTCACTCTAGTGTAGTGCCTGCCGTGGTGTGGTTCTTTGAAAACTGCACCTCTGAGACCTGTATCGTGAAAGATTGTGCACAACAGGTAACACTCAACGAATAATTGTGGGCCCTTCAACCGTTTTCCAAGTTTGCCTTGTGCTTCACTGCCTTTAATGAGAAAATACGAAGCAGAAAAAAGGGAAGGTCAGTCACATACACAGCACGTGTCATTATAACAACAGCGCCGTCAACCCTTGAAGAGTGACGTCACGGATATGCCCTCACGGCGTTTTCGATTGCGCAGGGTGTCTTCCAGTGACGTCACTGCGGGCTGGTTGCCGGGGCGCGCACGGCGGCCGCGGGGTTGCTGCCGCTGCTGTTGTTGTTTGATTGCACTGCGGCTGCGCGTGTTGTTGCCGGTGGTGCCTGAGGGTCGCAAACAAGCCGAGCCGAGCCGAGACAGAGGAGGGCGGGCTCTGGTCTCTAACACCATGCAATCCTGCCATCGATCTTGGAGGACTCGCCTGGATTAACAAACTCAACAGTTGAGGAGATACAGGGGAATTTTTGTTTTATTTTATAAACGTTGCAATAGCAGCCCGGTCGTTACTAACCCCCGATAATCGGAGAATCCCCGTTATATGATACATTATCCAGTTGCTAAGCCCGTCCTATCATCCATGTGGGTTCGGGACCTCTGTGTTTCGGACTATGGCGAGGAAAACAGTTAGCAGGAAAAGGAAGGCAGCGGAGCAGCAGGCGGGACAGGTAGGCTGCATGTGGATCCTTGTTATCTGATTTCAGCAAATTCAACAAGCCGCAGGACTCGGGGCTCATGACCAGAGCTGTGTCTGTCTGACTACGAGCTGAATCCCGCTAACAACACGAGCTGCTGTGGCTGCCCCTCGAAAACAAGCACGGAAAACGCCGACGTGTTTCCAAACAGATTGCACAGTCCGAAGGGTCTCGGGTAATCGGTGCATTGTTATTGCACAGGGAGTAACACCCGTGTTTACATATTGTGCCTCCGAATTGCGATCCCCGATTAGGCCAGGGCCTTGTAAATGATTAAATCCTAAATGCTATAATAACACGGGTCGATCTGCCGTGCCGAGAAGTCCGAAGCAACAGTCAAAACAGAAAATGCGACACCGATTTCGGGTCTGATTTGTGCTGTGGCCCGCGGCCTGCGGCCTGTACTTTTCGAAAGGCCGCGGAGTTGGTGCCCGGAGTGGGCATGGTTTCAACAACCTGTGAACGGGGCCAGTGCCAGCGCCTTCATTTTCAGATCGACACTTTACAGTGCAGTGGGCAATCCTGAAATCCACGACAGAAACACGCAGCTGGAGGTGCGTCTCGCGTGGAACACGTTGTCATTAGTAAAACGAGTTTAATAATAATAATAATAATAATAATAATAATAATAATGTAGCCTTAGTAAGTTACAAATCCGCTCATGTTTTGGTGTGAATGTCGGTTTCGTTGTCTGTTTTTTGTTGCACGATGGAATCTGATGTACAATGACAGTTGGCGAGGAGTAATAAACGCGTGCAAGGTCAAACAGGTTGATGTTTAAAATGACACAACAGTTTCCACCGTGTTAACGCCACGCACCCGACCTATGGTTATTACAGCCTGGAACAGCACGTAAACCACGGAGAAGAGCGATCTGTAAACAGGTGGCACAGATCCGGGGTGTTGACAGCGGGTGGTTAGGTGCTGCGTTTGTTACTTAGAACATAACCATATTTTATAACAAAGAGATCAGATCTGCGTGCATTAAAAAAAACAAAACACACACACCCTAGCACGTTGCAACCTTTCACTGTGATCGCCTGGGCATCAGTAGGGATGCGCAGTACAACAACATATTAGAATAACAATGATTGGAAATCGCAGTCTCACGAAAATGTTCCGATATTCATCCTCGGTCAGTCGATAAACTATTGTTTGATCTTATTATTCGACAAACAAGAAGTCAATCCGTAAGTGTCGTACCGTCACATTCGCGTACCCTTCCATCCCTCGCTATAACCGCTGAGAGAGTGCAAATGCCAGCGGTGGCTTCACCCAGCCTGCTATGACTGCTTGACACAGGCGCCTGATAGGACCTAAGAATTAGTGACCTACGTCATTTCTACATTATTTGAATATGCTGCGTGTATGTGTCATCAATCATCAATCCATCTTTCCTTCTTCAAAGCTTGTGAATAATTACTATTTAGTTAGTCCAATAAAAGGTATCACTTCTCCTTTTCTGTGTCTCTGCTGAAATATGAAAACTGAAGTAATGTGAAGATGTCTTTAGTAATCTGTAATGCATAACCCCCTAATTAGATGTTAATGGCTTTCCCTTGTTCGCCGCCGAGGGCGCAGCAGTATGAAGAGCGGCTGTGTGACTTTGCAGACGGTATCCTCACCCTCGTATGTGTCGCTGAGTGAATTTGTTTTCCTGGAATGCCTCCGTTCGTCTTGCTTCCCGTTTGGTCTGATGCCCAGTGAAATGGAAGAATAGGTCAATCTTGAGAGACACAGAAAATGAAAGGGGGGGTGGGGGCGTTCGGGGGGGGGGGGGGGGGGGGCGGAGGGGGGGGACACAGCTGGAAATCTAACGTTCCCTTCTCCTGTCTCCTAATGAGCATTTTTAACAGCAAGGGCAACTACACCGGTATTTTACTTGAGTGCAACGATTCATTGTTTATAGATGAATCGTGATACTTACTTGACATAAGATATTGTAAAGAGGTTTGTAGTGTGATAACGACCAAAAGCTATGCAATATACAAGAATCCCATCAGTACCGTGGTACATATCACAACATGACCTGCATATCGTGATACACATCATATGGTGACATCACTGCACTTTCAATACATATCTACCTTCAAAAGCCAGCTGAGTAAGCCTCTGTTCACGTTTATTTTATTGTTCAACATGTTTAAAAAGCACGTATGGTTTGCTTGACTTTTTAGTTTGTTTGTGCTCTATGAAAGGTTCCTTCAGATTCCAAGAGTCATAGTAGCTTTCTCATTGGCTTAAGCACTTGTGTCTCTGACTCAAGGTGGTTGTTTTTACACTTTATAAAGATCATCAGAGTCAATGAACCACATCAATATTTACAGGGATGGAAATCAGACTCCTGTTGCATAGCAGTTTTATTACGAGCTTGAGTAACCCCAGTGCATAGGTAACAAGCTCGGGTGTGTCCCATTAAACTCCTGGCAAAACCTGGAATTGTTGCTATCCCTGATAGAAATGTTTGTAAGCGTGGAGTGTCACACAGTAGTGTATCCAGAATGATCTTCTCTACAGACACATGATGAAGATGCCATTCATTCTCCTGAATGTGTCTGCTGCCAGGTAAGGTGTTTATTTCTTTTCTAACACCGCTGGTCCCCTGGATCCGAGCTGTTCAATCTGAATAATGCTGTTTCCAGAAAACGAAACCTCTGTACACATTTCGCAAAATGTTTACAACATGAATTGACACTTGGGTTTGTGAAAACTGTGATTTCAGAAAACATTTCCCTAAAACAGTCTGAATTCTTGTGAGCATGTTATTTTGCTTAATTGATGTAAGGGCACTGCAAATTATATCCATTCCAGGTTTTAGTACAAGCTTGATTAGTACCAGTGTATAGGTAAGAAGCTCAGGTGTGTCTTATTAAACACCTAATAAAAGCAGGAATGGATCTGTGTGATGGGAGTCTTCATTCCATCCTCGATACACGCTCAGATGATTGTGCTCTTGCATGTGTTACTAGCCAGCAGGTGTTTTTTTCAGGGTGTAAGTGTGGCTCTTTCCCTGCAGCTGGGCTGGGGTCAGTCGGTGTGCAAGCGGAAGCGTCTGCCGGCCCTGAAGAAGTCTGTGGTGTGTTTTCTGAAGGGCCGGGAGTTCCGGCAGCAGCAGCGGCAGGAGCACGAGCACCACCTCCAGCAAAGCCTTCGGGGCTGCGCCGCCCAGCGACTGCCAGGCATCCTCCGCGAGAGGGAGTTCACGCTCGGCACCCTCAACAAGGTCTTCGCATCCCAGTGGCTCAACCACAGGCAGGTGGTGTGCGGCACCAAATGCAACACGGTAAGCTGGGCAGAGTCAGAAAACCACAGTGTTTACTGTTAAAGGTGTCAATAGCAGCTCAGTACTTCAAGTGATCCAAGTATAAGGGAGATGCAACTTCCACTGTTTGATGCATTTAATTATACATCATCTGTTAATAGCCAAGGCTTTACAATCAATCAATCGGCGATAACGATTTGTCAGAATTTTCCTCCTGTGTGTAGAACATAGGCACATTCTGTGATGTGTAAGCAACATGACAGCAGCCAGAACCTCATGCCTGCACACACTACCATCTCTTCTACAGTAAGAGACAGCTTACACACAGCATTCTAACTATTAGCATCACAAGGACCATGGTCATTATTCTGCTGTGTTTTTTAGTTTAACCAGTAGCCTGTCCCTTGCATGTGGTATGTCTTCCCTCCACTAGGGTCATGGTGTCACCGGTGGACAGGTTATAATATTACACTGTGGTGTACCACTTGTACTTGGAGATTATATGTTTGAGAGTTACAGTGAGGCCTCGGGAGTGCTTTCAAATGGGATGTCATCGCCGAAAAAGACTACATTAGTTAATAACTGATTTTTCATACCTGTTGTGTGAGGTGGGATCCTAAAATCTGCTGCACAGGAAGTGAATCTACAGTTTTGTTTCAGGGTACACAGGCTGCTCTCGGAAATTAAAATGAAGGCTGAAAAACAACACTGCAGTATCTGCACAATAATACAACTTAGCAACAGATTTTGAATACAATGTTGTGCTGTATTAAAACAACAATAATGTGTCTTTTGTGTTTGATCAGCTCGTCCATTTCCCAGCGTGTGTGTTTCATTCATATCAGATGGGGGAGGAGGGGCGGTGAGTGGGGTTCTTCAAAAGGCAGCAGTTCCAGCCAGCCCCATTCTAGAGCAGCTGTGTAAGCGCTGTGCACTGCTGCTCTTGCACATCATGTGACTGTGTGTCTGTACAGTCACTGGCACGCCATTGTTCCAGCACTTGCTCCCCCAGTGTTCATTTATTAACTGGTTTATTATCTTCAGTGAACACAGTACAGATCCAGTGGGAAGAGGTTGGTGCTGGAGTGGGGTTTGGGGTTTTGAGTGTTTAAATGTGCCACTGTTCAGATCATTATTAGAAATCCACTGTCAGACGATCAATTCCAGTTATTTAAGTGTTGTCTCGTTCACAGTAGACAACCAACAGAGATTTCTACAGACATGGATAATGGTATTAACTGTGTACTGTGGCTTTTAATAAAACATTTTAAAATGTAGTTCATCTGTACAGCTGACCCTGTCTCTCCCGGTCTTGTTTTGCGTTATGGGTGACAGAACCGCTCAGCGCTGCATTGCTTTTGCTCCCCAAGGTGCTCGCACGAAGACACTTCTGCTGTAAGATACAGGAGCGACTAAATAATCAGCTGTAGATTAGATCTATTGAGAGACGTTCAGGCTGAGCGTCATGATGGAGAGGTTTGGAATTGCTGATTGGAAATCTGGCTGTACAGGGGAATTTATAACGAAACTCTTGTGTTTAGCCCAGTAGGGAGCCTTGGTTTAAAATGCTTTCAAGGAGGAGTGATCAAAACTGTTTTACAGAGCAGTGATGTGCCCTATATTGCATGAATTACGATGTGGGTCCTTTAGCCAGGGACGCCTTGATGCTGAGCCCTGAGCCTCATGTCTGTCTCCCTGTCGTCGCCCCCCCCCCCCCCCTCCGTGTGCTGCTGCTGCAGCTGTTTGTGGCAGATGTGCTGACAGGGCAGATCACTAAGATCCCCATGCTGAAGGACCAGGAGCCTGCCTGTGCTCTGCTGGACCAGCAGGGCTGTGGGATCCACGCCATCGAGCTGAACCCTTCGCGCACGCTGCTGGCCACTGGTGGAGACAACCCCAACAGCCTGGCCGTGTACAGACTACCCACCCTGGATCCCGTCTGCGTGGGGGATGTGAGTTCATGCAACATGCTGTATACTGTAGAGCTGTGTAACAGGGGTGGAAATAGGTCTCCTACTGCATAGCAGTTTCACCCGTTCCAGGCTCAAGTGTGTCGTGTTAAACTCGCAGTAAAACCAGGAGTGGATCAAACTGCTATGCATTGGGCGTCTACAGCACAGTAAAAACTGAAAGTGGCACGCTTGATATTATGAATGGGGTTTCTATGGGATGTGTGTGGAATACAGAAGGCAAAACGTGTGTTCTTATTGGCTGAAACATCCTAATCTGTCTAATAATAAAAAAAATATATATATATTTAATTCAAAATGAAACAATAATTGATTATCCATTTGTGGTGTTCCAACCTGAAAAGTCCAAGCCCGTCCCTGCGTTTGGGAACTGGCAACATATCAAAGCCACAGCGAATGCCTTGAATTTGTACACAGGATGCTGTTGGGTTAACTTTTTCATAATTTCCTTTTTAGGACGGACACAAAGACTGGATCTTCTCAATAGCATGGATCAGTGACAACATGGCGGTGTCTGGTAAGTTGTATAGAGCACACACACACACAGGCTCTCTCACACCCATGTGCAGCCTCTCTATTCTGTCACAGGCCTGTAGTGTTCTATTTTTGATGGTTCATCATTGCTTGGCTCCTATGAGGGTAGAAATTAATAATGCTGTCATTTGACTGGAGTTTATTCCAATGTCAAGCAACAAGGTTTTTTTGTGAAAGCCCATTTTCTTTGTGGATCTAGCGTTATGCCTCGTTTCCACTGTCTGGCGCTACAGGCTTCGGCTGCTAATAGCTAGTCACAGAAATCAAAAGAACGTAAAGGAACGCAGTGAGCATTAAAAGCACATGAGTCCTGCACATGAGCTGCCGGCTGATGTAATATATATATTAGGCAAGATGAAGTGGAATTGTTTTGTTAGCTCTGTGTAAATGAACTCCCCCTGCCCGTGTGTGTGCCAGGCTCTCGAGATGGCTCCATGGGTCTGTGGGAGGTGACGGAGGATGTGCTGTGTAAGACTGGGGACGGGCACGATTCCACTGGGGTGCCCACCTACTCCCACATCACCCACCGCGCCCTCAAAGACATCCCCAAGGAGTACACCAACCCCTACAACTGCAAAGTGAGAGCGCTGGCTTTCAACAACAACAACAAGGTCAGAGCTCAGCACAGCAAACGCTGCTAACACAGGGGGAACCAGCCAGCCAGTCATTGCTGCTGCCTGAAATACAGGGCATCCCATAAGTCCTCATAGCCAATATCTTATATTGAATGTCGAATCGGGCAGACAGTAGTGTTTAAAAAAAAGTATCTTGTGTACTGATTGAAATACAGCACTACAGTGTGTAGCAGATCTAAAAATACTGACCCTGTTTTCATTGCCAGAGTAACGTTGTGACCCTGTCCTGCCGTTCTGCTGGAAAGCGGATAATGAGGACAGTGCAGTACTTGTGGTACAGAACTGTTTACAAACGGCTTGCCAAGGGAGTCCTCTGCTTCTGAATAGCTGCTTTGTTTTTCTTCAGGAGCTGGGAGCCGTGTCCCTTGATGGATACTTCCACTTGTGGAAAGCAGAGCACAGTTTATGCAAGGTAAGGTTCTCCCATGAAAATTATGCTTGCCGCTGTCTGTTGTACAAGTAGTGATGTCTGAGCTGAGAGTACTGGCGTTGAAGGGTCGGGGACGGTTTCAGACAGTCTTGGGTTTCCTCAGTCATTTAACAGGGAGGGTGAAAGGAAGGCATGCAGGCAGCTTTCTTTGACATAACAGCCTAATAAATTCAGGGCACAAAGACTGTAAAGAATTGCAAAGCGCTTTTTAAACTGATCCGGATGTCATTTCAGTCCTCTGCTCCTCTGTGTTGCAGCTGCTGTCCACCAAGCTGCCGTACTGCAAGGAGAACGTGTGTCTGGCGTACGGACAGGAGTGGTCAGTGTACGCGGTGGGCTCGCAGGCCCACGTCTCCTTCCTGGACCCCAGGCAGCCCCCCCACAACGTCAAGTCCGTCAGCTCTCGGGAGAGGGGCAGCGGTGAGTGCAGGCAGAGAAGCAGGTTGTGTTTCACAAACCACTGCCAAACTCAGCTGAAGACAAGAAACCAATAATATTTGAATCATTTAGTTGAGCCGACACAATTTCTGAATTGTAGTGGTGGCAATAAGATTCCTATTGCATAGCAGTTTCACCCATTCCAGGTTTTACTATGAACTTGATTAGCCCCAGTGTATAGGTAACAAGCTCAGGTGTGTCTTATTAAACACATAGTAAAACCAGGAATTGATCAACCTGCTAGGCAGTGAGAGTCTGTTTCCATACCTGAACCAGTCCCTGTTCACAAAACTGTTTTAAGAAAATGCTTTTTAAAAACATTCTATTTGGCGAAGCAGTTCCAGTAAAAATCCTTGTAGTGTTTTACAGGTATTGGTGCCTTTTCAGGTGTTTTAAAAACTGTTTGCTCATTTAAATAGCCATGTGTTGAGAGTATTGGCTGAGGGCTGCCTGTGTTTATCTCCTCAGGTATTCGCTCGGTCAGTTTCTACGAGCACATCATCACGGTGGGCACGGGCCACGGTTCACTGCTCTTCTACGATATCCGCGCCCAGCGCTTCCTGGAGGACCCCGTCGGGGCGAGCTGCGGGCACAAGGGCAGGCCGGGAGAAGGGATTCTTAATCTGACCACGGGCAAGGGCTGGCTGGTGAGTCCACGGCACCAACTGCACCCCTCTGTGCACTCACACAGGTCCTGAAGTTTATACAAAGAGATGGTTATAGTTGTATTAAGAATTTGAGCACCTGCACGTGTGGGTCAGTTTGTGTCTTGTCTTTGTGTGTGTGCGCTTCTGCATCTCTGTCTGTGTGTGCATGTGATCTGAGCTCCTCACCTCATGGTCTCTCCTCCCCAGAACCATGACGAGACGTGGCGGAGTTACTTCTCGGACATCCAGTACTTCCCCAACGCCGTGTACACACACTGCTACGACTCCTCCGGGACCAAGCTGTTCGTGGCGGGCGGTCCCCTACCCTCTGGTCTCCATGGAAACTATGCTGGCCTCTGGAGCTAGCAGCAGCCCCTCCTCCCCACACCACTTCCTCCGAAATGTATTCTCTCCCCTGGGCCCCACCTCCCATTTTGTAATATATATTATATTATTATTATTTTCAATTAGACATTGTTTTGTGGTATGATTTTATTTGAAATACATGTGTTTTTATTTTCACTGGGTTATGTTTCTGATTCAGTTTTAGTTTTTGCTCCTGCTTTTGTGATCGTCTCGCACCCTCATTCCCTTGATCTTTTTCAGTGCTTCTGGATTCTTTTTTTTTGTTTATGATCTGTAAGTGGTGTCTCTCCTCTACTTCAGTATGAGGTAGGACTTTAATTTATTGCTTAACCTCTTCTGTGATTTTCTGTGAAAGTTGGAAGGGGTGGGATGTCTGTTTTATGGTACCATGTGAGTGTGTTAGTGCTAGAACAAAAAAGTGCATATATCATAAATTAATACATTAACTTTATATATATATATATATATATATATATATATATATATAATATATATATATATATATATAATATATATATATGTATGTTTATTATTTGATTTAGCATAAACAGACCACCGTGTTTGTCTGGTGGTCACGACTTTTATATGTTTCCTTTAACAAAGAAAAAGACATTGTATTGTAAAAAAAAAAAAAAAAAAATATATATATATATATATATATATATATATATATATATATATATATATACACACACACACACACACACACAAAAAGCAACCAATGAAAACTAATTTCTCAATGCCTCTGTTTGCAAGAAGATGGGTTCTGTGCTTTAGAGCACTGTTTTCTGCAAAGGGTTTTGGGGCTTCATTCTCAAAGCTATGTGCTCCACAATGTCATTGGCGCACTTTTTATCTGAAAGGGGTGGGGGAAAAAAAAACCCATTACAATGCTGAAATAAACAGGAAACAACTTGACTACTTCCAAATTGTTACGTTAAAAGTGTAAGTTGTTTTATGTGTGGTTTGGCAGCGTTACTGTGTGCTCATGCTGAATTGGAGTACCTCGCTTTGAGAATGTAGCTGTTTGTGGTTCGTGGTGGATACTTGGGCTCGCTCTTGTGTGTTGTGTAAGTAATGCAGGGCTGGTTCATGAGGGCCCTGTTGTATAGAGTGTGTTTGAGGACCAGTAGGTGAGAGACCTGGTTTACTGCTTATTTAAATCATACCTTCAGGTGTCATTTTAATTGTTTGGTCATTTGGATTGATTCTAGGCTCTGTTGATTCAGTACTGACTTTGTATCTTTTTTTCTCCCTATATCTGCTTTTACTTTTGAGTTAGAAAATCCTGGCACTCAGCCACTTTCCTCCATTCCATTCCGATCACACGACTGCGACTTCTCTGCTTTGTCTACTCCACTTAGTCTCTATAAATGTGAAGGTGGTGTGGCCGGCAGAGTTGACGATAACAAACCAGAACCGCTCGCAATGATTCCAAGCACTAGTAAGGGAATTGTAACAAAGTGCTCCTTGGACATTTGAAGCCACTTTGCTTCACCGATATGTGTCAGGACGTGGCTATCAGTTCATGTCCTTCGTTTGTCATTTGAAACTTTGGTTGCTTTTTTAAACCTTTATTTCTTTTACTTTAGCTACTTAAGAATTTTGTTGTGTGGCTGGGGTTATTTCTCTATATGAAAGGGTTGGAAGTAAGACTCCCATTGCATAGCAGTCTTATTACGCTCATACTGCTATGCACTGGGAGTGCTTTTTTCTTCCCTGCTTTTATGAGAGCAGTGAATCGAGCACAAATTAAGGAAGTTGCTTCAAAAGTCTTTCATTGCTTTTTTACAGCCTTTCTCAGTGGTTCTTGGCTATGTTGCTCCATTTCAGTTGCTTTAATTTTTTCTCAATCTGCCTTTACCTGGCATTGAATTTACTTTCAGTTGGAGAATCCTAAATGCTGGGAGCTAAACAGCCTTCCTTGTTCCATTCAAATCATGTGACAATATGACCTTTCAACCTCGCCAGCGCAGCCTAACAGTATATACAGAGTCGGTGGGACTGGCAAAGGCTGCTTTGGGTGATGATGATGTAACAGAACCCAGAAGCACTCGGAATGCTTATAAACATGACACAAGTAGAGAAGGAAATAAGCAACTCAGATGACATTTGGAGCTGCTTACTTGTTGAAGTATCTTTTTCAACTCTGTGTTTAAGTGCTTTGACTGAGTTCAGGAGCTGCTCTTCAGTTCTTTTAACTTGCCATAGGCATATAATGTAGGTTGGATCAGCCAACGCAGGGCTGGCCAAAGCTGTGCCTTCTAGTCCTGGTCTTTGTTCCAACCCTGTTCTGAATTGTTTAATTGAACCCATTAAACCAGTGGTGCACAACTTGGTCCTGGAGGGCCGGTGACCTTGCAGGTTTATTCCAACTGCACCCTAAAGTACTTTATTGGGCCTTTATTAGAAGCATAATTGGTCCAATTAACTAATTTAGGGTATGATTAGAACAAAAACCAGGAGGGACACCGGCCCTCCATGATCTGAGCTGTGCACCACTGCGTTAAACCTTCATCCAGACCCTGAACTAGTTCATGATCTCATTGTACCTGTTAAACCTGGAGTGGTATGGCCCTTCAGGATCGTGATTGGACAGCCCTGAGCTGAAGTATCTTTGTTAGTAAGTGATGGCACGAGCACAGCAGTACAGCCAGTATCGCTAAAGGAACCTGGTTTCCTAAGCTCTAGCCTGGGTTACAGACCGTGTGTGTGACAGACAACTAGAACTGAAGAGCGCAGGAAAAATAACCTTCACGTTTCAGAGTTTTATTAATGGAGATTTACTCAACACTGCTTTTAGCATATCAGACCCTTGCTGTGCGAGATTAGCTACAGTAAGAAATGTGTATATTTGGTTAAATTTATTTGGATAAATGCACGTATCCAATGTGCGCTGGCCTCGAGTCTTGCGGAAGGGGTGGATTTACTGTCTTTTATAGCCACAGTCAAGCAGCATTTCCAAAGTTGCTGTGTTGTAGTGCCAACTTGTTTGTGTTTCGTTGCTGTGTTCAGAGCTTGCTCACTCGTCCTGGAAGTTGGAGTGAGTATACAAGATAATAATGCGCATGGCAGGCCTGCACAATCCAGGGCATCCTGGTCTTTGTTCCACCTGTACCCTAAATTACTGGACTGGATCCATTTAACCCCCATTCCTCTGTAATCATTATTAAACAATGCTTGCAAAAACCAGGAGGACTCCAGACTGAGGACTGTATCTGTTAATCGCTGGTGCCAGGGTTCCACAGGGAATATGTGAATATCACACTTCCAGACAGCACTGCTGTATTGCCATGTACTGGAACTGGCGCTGAGGATGCTCTGTGCTCTCTTAGGAAGAGTGCATGCATTGCTCCACATATTAATAAGGTGCTTGTAAAATGAATTGGCCACTTTGGCTGATGGAGTGCAAGATATGACTTTCACCAAGTCTAGAAAGCAGCAGCAAAACTCCAGCAAAACAATAAGGCAATGCGAGAATGGGCTGAGTATTTAGTTATTGTAGCTAACAAAATAATTCCATAAATTTTACTGGTTTTGCCCTTCCATTGGCTAAATTGGTTGCAGATGTGCAGTTTAAAAAAAATATTTAGTAAACTTCATTTTATGATACCTGACATGTGGTACTGCACTAGGGTTACCTTGACACAATGTCCTGTGGGAAATAGTTGCCAGGCCACCAGGGGGGGTGCTGTAGAGCACATGGTATAGCCCTAGGGAAGCTAATCAGTTATTTGGTGTTATAAATGAAAACAGCAGTGACTAATTCATATTAATGTCCTTGATCACACTGTTTTATAATAACATTGCTTGACCGATCAACACAGTGCGGAGCATTCTTACATGAGAACATCAAGGTTAAAGTGCCTAACTTTACTAATCTAATTGTAGATATTAAATTAAAAGGCAGATGTGCTTGCTTTATTTGTATGATGGTTGTAACATAAACTTGGTAGTTATTTCAGGGCAATGTTGTTTTAATTAAACACTATAAAAATGTGATTTGTCTTACTTTTCCTAAGATATGAAACTAACGTTGTACAAAACAAATAGCTTAATGAGGAGCTAAATGTTGTACCAAACAAATAGCTAAATGAGGACGCATTTCATCAAGATAATGGAGTTGAAATGTGACTTGAAACATGATGCTTGCTGTAGCAACTATAAGAACACAGAAATGGTTTCTAAGAAAGATTGGTAATTGTGCACTGTCCTGGCGTTGAGGGTGATAATAACTTTATACCACAGGTATGTAGAGTTCCTGCGCTCCAATCACTTCTTTGTGTTCAATGTGACAGAGTGCATTTTTTATTAAATGTTTTATTTCAATGACAGTGACTGGGTGAATGGCGCTGTTTCAAATGATGCAGGGTTGCTATACAGAAGCAGATCTGAGGAAATTAAGTTCTGTAAAATGGAGGATAGGGAGCGCTTTGTTTATTTCATCCCTTCGGGACTCGTCAATAATTCAGCTGTCCTCATCTGTGGAATACCTACAGTATCCCAGGAAAGTGGAAGAAATGTCCTGTTTATTTTCCAGTGAAGTGCAGGGATATGTATTCTATGTCTTCTCTTCTTTTTGTCGCTTTGTTTTGCGTAGGAATATTACTTCCCTTGTTCTGGAATCATGGTTTTCTGGGAAGTTTACCAGGGAGGTGATTAACTGATTTTTATTTATTTTTTGCACGCTATTATTTAACATTATTATTTGTACACAGCAGATGTGGGCGTTTCCCTGTCACTTCAGGTAAGGAATGTATATTTTGCCAGTGGTATGGCATAACTTGGAACAGTGTGAGACACCCGGAGTATCTGTCCTTGAATTTGAACGAATGCAAGATAGATTCCAGGTTTTTACTCCGGGTTTTTATATATATATATATATATATATATATATATATATATATATATATATATATATATATATATATATATATATATATAAAAAAAAAAAAAAAAAAAAACTATTATGAACTGCTATTCTTCCACGAGTAAGACTCCTGGTTAAATGAGTACCAGTAATATGCAGGTACGCAAGAGTATAGAAATAGTTCTGAAAATACAATCCAAGCAGAGAGAAGTAATGGTGCCGACACTGGACTGACGGGTGGTTTTACCGACTATCTTTTAAGAAGGATACTCGCTGCAGCTTTAAGAAGCTTTCAGAGTTCACCTATTTCCGATAAATCCAGGTTGCTTATATATGAATGAATACGTGTCAGTTCCAGTCCATCTTATCCTGTGTACAGATGTCATCCAGGGCACAATTCTATAACCCATCCCAGCAATGCCTTTTCTGTTTAACCACAGTTCCTGAGAGTGATCTTCATTTGTGCTTTTTCCAGTAATGTAATGCATTGTGTATAAGGAAGTCATTTCACACAGATTGAGCAGCCAGAACTCTCAACTTGACACTGACACCTGACATCGCCGTCACTGTCCGAGACACCCAACACGCCACATGTTGACTTGTATTACACGCCAGAGGAACTGATTGCCCCATGCCTATGGGAACTACATGTCAGAATATACTACAGTATACACAATTAGGACACAGTGTGATAACCCTAATGTCATACACTTGTTATCTCAGCACAGCTCCAGTCTACTGAATTAAACTGCCACTGACTTGGACTTTCTGTTAGTGAAGTCAATGGGGATTGAAAGTGCTGGTGTCATAGACCCTGATTTAGCTCTAAGCTGGGACTGCCTCGTCTTTCTTTAGTGAAGGTAGTCCATGGTTAGGGTTAGACCCTGATTTAGCTCTAAGCTGGGACTGCCTCGTCTTTCTTTAGTGAAGGTAGTCCATGGTTAGGGTTAGACCCTGATTTAGCTCTAAGCTGGGACTGCCTCGTCTTTCTTTAGTGAAGGTAGTCCATGGTTAGGGTTAGACCCTGATTTAGCTCTAAGCTGGGACTGCCTCGTCTTTCTTTAGTGAAGGTAGTCCAGGGTTTGGGCAAACTGCAATTTGTGAAACCAGCTGGAATTGTTACAGTCATGCAGCCTGAATTCTAGAATACAAAGCAAGTAATATACAAATACAAAGCAATATACAAATACAAAGCAATATACAGCATGAAAACACATGAACAGAGGTACCCGTGACATTGCTAATGCTAAAGAAAAAGACTGGAAACCCCTGGTTAGAATTATTTTACTGTCTTTAGGAAATTGACTGTTTCTGGGAGCTTAATGAAGTCACAACAGCATCCAAAGTGTCAATTATACCAGCCTTTACACCAGTGCTACTCAACACTGGCCCTCGAGATGGATTCCAGTCCTGGTCTTTATTCCAGCCAGGTCCTAAATGTGTGAAATGCCTCATAGCAGCTTCAGTGAATTACATTACCACCCGCTTGGAGTAAAACCCGGGACTGGATTAGATCTTGAGGAACAGAGCTGCGTACCACTGCTCTACATCAAGGTGGGCTGGTGTTGCCTGCTCAAGTTTCATTATTCGTTGCTGATCAGTGCTCTAGTGAGCAGGTGCAAGGTCGAGTGGGCTTGTTACAATTATTCCCATTGATGTGGTGGTGATAACCGTGTGCATTTTGCTGTGCTAATAGAAATTTTGATAAGATATTAAACCTGCTGTCCTTGTAGCTCTCGCCATAGGAGTCAGAGTGTCCAGGTTTTCGTAACGTGTTGTTTATATTCTTTGGGTGGATCTGCATCTTATTGAAATACGTTGTCTGGTTCATGTTATTCAGCATTGTTTTCTTTAGCAGGGTAACAGGCAGTGTTACCAGATTCTGTCCCGTCAGTGAGTTGAGACGAGGTTAAAAGCTCTATAACCACACATGCAGATGAGCCCGGCTCTCTTGCATTGTGGTTAAGATGCTCTCTTGCGGTGTTTGGGGTCGTTGGTTCACATGCAGGTGAGCCCGGCTCTCTTGCATTGTGGTTAAGATGCTCTCTTGCGGTGTTTGGGGTCGTTGGTTCACATGCAGGTGAGCCCGGCTCTCTTGCATTGTGGTTAAGATGCTCTCTTGCAGTGTGTGAGGTTCACACCCAGCCTTCGCACTGTTACAGCAGCCTTCAAACACGTAGGATTTTAACTTATTCTATGCTGTCTTCCTAATAGATTACTGGACATGTAGTAATCAACCATAATCCATGCATTGAGTACATTTGAGTGTTTCACAAGGGGAATGTGACCATGTGCCTGGGAGGGACTGATTTGTGTTGATAGTGTCTTTAGATTTGTACGTACAAAGTTAGTTTGTCGCCTTGTCCTCTGCTGGATATGCTGTTTAGAAATGCTGATTCATTGAATTTATGAAGTTTCTTTTTAGTATGTGTGAATTCAGCACCACTGGGTCTTTAATAGTTTGGATGATGGAATATACTGTAGAAAGTTGCTGATAAAGAAACCGCAGTGAGACCAAGACTTCTAGGGAATGTTGCCTGATGTCTGTGCTTTGTATTAAGTTACACATTTGTTTTCAATGGCTGTAATGGGGCGGCTTTGAAGAGTGCAAGTTTCTTAACTTGCCTTGGCTATCTTCTGAGTGTGAACGCCACCCCCACGAAGGGAAAACTACATTGTCTTTAGGCCTGTCCTTTGGTGGAAAAAAAACAAACCTTTCATTCATTCTTGTCAAAATTGCAGTCTCAGGGTTATAGCACTCCTGTTTGGTTTTGTTCAAAACGGGCCAATCCCTGCTAATAGATCTCTTCTGTGCCTTTTCGTATCTGGTACCAGACACTTATGTAAAACTCGACAGGACAAAGAGCAATGTATGCTGTGGATACCGTCCTCACAGAATACACTCAGACTGGCATAGTGGACCTCCAGCTCAGCACTGACATCACAGGTTATGTATGCAAAGCCTAGTGTCTTTCATCCAGTAGTACGCATTCACATTGGAACAGTCTTCACCCACCTCATAACAGGCGTTTGACCAGTCTAAGTATAATACAAGCTCAGATGCCTGCAACTAATGTGCGTTGTCCTTTTTTTATTTTTATTTTTTTACAGTGAAACCTGTCTTGACAGTCACCAGAACTAAGGGGCCCCTCTGTTCTTACCAGCTTTAGAAAACCTAGAAAGGATTTTTTCTGTAACAGACAACTCGAAGACTCCCGTTTCCAGACCCAGTTGGTGACCATTCTATTCAGGTTTCACTGTACTTTGTTACACTGAAGACACTCTGCTGCCTGGTCACTTTATTAGGACATGAACCTACTACTGGGTCGGGCCCCTGTTTGCCCTGATCAGAACCTTGACCCGACTTGGCATAGACTCCACAAGGTGCTGGAAGGGACGTTAATCCACTCGCTCATTAATATTTCCAGCAAGTGTAGAAACAGGCTGAGAGTCGTTCAAGTTCATCCCAAACTTGCTCAATTTATAGTGAAATCCGGGGATTGTTGTGGTCATAGAAATGCCTAAAGTCAGCCGCTAACATGCCAGTCTGGCACGGTGGATGGGAACATTGTCTTGAGTGTTGCCAACGCAATCAGTACAATTACAGCATTGTTGGGTGGTCTCAACCTGCAACGCTTCAGACCTACAGCATTCGTAATCGAGGCTCGCAGTGCACACTGCAGGGCTGCTGTGTCCGTTGTGTAGAACAGGGTCCCGTCTTTTTCAAACCCTGCCCTCTGGTCACTGCTCTACCCATCCCTCTCAAGGCTGAGAAGTGTTCACTAGAAGCACATGCTGATCATCCCAATACCCCCCTGCCCCCAATAGCCCCCTTCACGCAGGGCAGGGGGCACATTAAGACACAGCCTGGCACTTTTCTCCCTTTTGAACAGCATCCTCAATGAACTGGAGCCGTGAGAAAACCAAGGATCTTTCTGCAAAACTAAAATTCCGTTGCACACAACCCACCCTACAAGATACACGCAAGGAGATGAGAGCGGGAGAAAGAGTTGCTCTGAACAGTTTGGGAGGAAAATGGATCTCTAACATTTTAAAAGTTTTTACCTTCTTTGTAATAAAGTGTCACTTTTCAGATTTCTACTCTCCATTACTGAAAAGCATTCCTGTAAATAACACTGTCAAACCCATCTTCAGCTGCAGACCTAATCCCAGTGTTGTACTGTGAGTGAACCCAGCAGAACCATAGCAATACCAGCAAAGACACCCCAATGGGTTCAGAACCAGTATTACTGGAGGTTGTGGTTCATCCTACATGACACCATTGATATGTTGAAATATGAGGCACATGTGGTTCCATTCCTCCCTTAGCTTGTGCAATTGTAGCCCCACACTTTCATTCACCTTGATTAGAGCAGTCCTGAATTTTCATTAAAGCATTGTTACTGGGTGAGAGATGGCCCTTATAAAAATGTCCCATAGTGAAATCACATTAAAGAATAGGTATGGTAAAGCATATAAAAAAAAAACCTACAAAAAACAGTGTAAACCTTGGTAACCTACGGCAACTGCATAGCAGAGCCCTGGTGCACAAAGTGCAGAATTCCTGTGGTAAACTGTTCTGAGGGGTGCAGTAAACAGAAAGCTCATTAATAACATGCCTTGCAGGCTCTGTCAGCCTTCATCCATGCTGGTTCTCCTCACAGCTGCCTAGACTATTGGACAGTGTCAGGGAAAGCAGAACTCCACAACCCCGAGCATTCCTTTTCAACATTCCTTGTGTAGAGGTAACATGGGTAGTTTGTGACTGAATGTTATTTTATTTTTTTTAAGTGATGTTTTTTATGTGAACTGTAAAAAGGGCTCTATAACGTTCCTGATGTGCCCCTTCGTTTCTGTATTCTGAATAAAGTATATTTGGTTAGTCAGTGCGTGGAGGACACTTTTTTCAAATTTGAGGTATGTCGGTGTGTGTGTGTGTTGCATGGACATGTATTACATTTTAAAGACATCATGGTCCACTGACTTGAATGGTGCTTGTAAAGAAAAACAATGGATGGTGCTGTAACTTGCTCCACTGTGCTGTAACCTGCTCCACTGTACTATAACCTGCTCTACTGTGCTGTACCCTACTCCCCTGTGCTGAAGCCTGCTCCTCTGTGCTATACCATGAGTCCCTCTGTGGTGTACCCTGCTCCACTGTGCTGTGCCATGATCCCCTGTACTGTACCCTGTTCCCCTGTGCTGCACCCAGGAGTACTCTGCTCCTCTTTGCTGTATTTATAAATACTAAAAGTGTTATAACACCTCAGTAATAGAGTATTATAACCACTTAGAGTGATTGTATAAACGGAGTGGAAAACTGCAGTTAAACTCTGAGCTGCTTAGTGCAGAGGATGTTCTAAAACTTAACAGTAGGTGGTGCTGTGCTTGTTACAGGCTGCAGAGACCAGCTGTTTGCAATGGTTAAGGAATCCATACTCCCACAATTTTTACTACTGGGGCATGCTGGCCGATTGCTTGCCTTTCCTTCAGTTCTCTCTAAAGGACTGTCAGAGGAGCCGATGGGAGGCATCAAATGCAAGTGGCACTAAGAGGGACAGCTGGAGCTGAGTCACTGTGCTGTCTGTCGGAGCAGCCCTCCACACCCCCTGGCCATGGCTGCTGCAGCTGACTGGAAAGCAGCTTTCTCAGGCACTGGCGTGGCCTTGGGTAGGGTTTATCAATCCTAGGTTTCAATCCAAGTTTAGGAGTGTGGATTCTGTTACATATTCTTAATACAATACAGCAGATCATCCCTTAGTTGTTATTATTATTATTATTATTATTATTATTATTATTATTATTATTGGCTTAACACAATTAAATGTAGAATAAATAGAGAACTGGGGTGTACACAATTCAATAATCTTCTCACTTCATTCATGTTGTTTGGTTCCCAATACTTTTTTTTTTTTTCTTTTCAGTTACAGTGGCTCTCAAAAGTATTCACCCCCCTTGGACTTTTCCACATTTTATTGTGTTACAACATGGACTCAACATGGATTTAATTATGAGTTTTTTGCCACTGATCAACACAAAAAAAGTCCATCATGTCAAAGTGAAAAATAAAATCTACAAATTATTCTAATTAATTACAAATATAAAACAGAAAATAAGTATTCACCCCCTTTGTTATGACACACCTACATTAGCTCTGGTGCAACCAATTGTCTTTAGAAGTCACATAATTAGTTGAATGGAGTCCATCTGTGTACAATAAAGTTGTTTCACATGATTTCAGGTTAAATACACCTGTCTCTGGGAGGTCACACAGTAGGGTAGTACATTTCTGAACAAAAACTACATTATGAAGATGAAGGAACATTCAAAGCAAATCCTGAATAAGGTTCTTCAAAAGCACCAATCAGGGGTAGGATATAAGAACATTTCCAAGGCATTGAATATCCCCCGGAGCACAGTAAAGTCCATTATTAAGAACTGTAGAGAATATGGCACAACTGTGAATCTGTCTTGAACAGACCGTCCTCAAAAACAGTATCCGGGCGAGAAGAGCACTAATCAGGGAGGCCACCAAGAGGCCTATGCAACTCTAAAGGAGTTACAGTCTTCCACAGCTGAGCTGGGAGACACTGTGCATATGGTAACAATAGCCCGGGTGCTTCACAAAACTGGCCTTTATTTAGTTGAAAAAAACTCACATCAAATCTCGGTCAGAATTTGCCAGAAGGCATGTCGGAGACTCTGAGACCAATTGGAAGAAGATTCTATGGTCTGATGAGACCAAAATAGAGCTTTTTGGCCTCAACGTAAAGCGCTATGTTTGGTGCAAGCCTAGCACCGCACATCATCCTGAGAACACCATCCCTACCGTGAAGCATGGTGGTGGCAGCATCATGCTATGGGGATGCTTCTCTGCATCAGGGCCTGGAAATCTTGTGAAGATAGAGGGCAAAATGGATGCAGCAAAGTACAGAGAAATCCTGGAAGAAAACCTGCTGAAGTCTACAAGAGACCCTGGACTTGGGAGAAGATTCATCTATCAGCAGGAGAATGACCCCAAACATACAGCCAAAGCCACACTGGAGTGGCTTAAAAACAAAAAAGTCAATGTCCTGGAGTGGCCCAGTCAAAGCCCAGACCTCAATCCAATTGAGAATATGTGGAAAGAGTTGAAAATTGCTGTTCAACAGAGGTCCCCATTCAACTTGACAGAGCTTGAGCAATTTTGCAAAGAAGAATGGACAAAAATTGTAGTGTCCAGATGTGGAAAGCTGGTAGAGACTCATGGCTGTAACTGCTGCCAAAGGTGCCTCTACCAGATAGTGACTCAAAGGGGGGGTGAATACTTATGCAATCAATTATTTTCTGTTTTGTATTTGTAATTAATTTAGAACAATTTGAAGTTTTGATTTTTCACTTTGACATTATGGACTTTTTTTGTGTTGATCAGTGGCAAAAACTCCTAATGAAATCATTTTTGATTCCATATTGTAACACAATAAAATGTGGAAAAGTCCAAGGGGGTGAATACTTTTGAGAGCCACTGTATGATAACAATATAGGTAAAGAGAAAATGTAAATGCTCAATAAAATTACAAAGTAGCCTGTCTTCAAATGATGGGTTAACCTTGTACAGTGCCAGATGTGCACCTCTGGGACTATAACAAACGGCATGACATAGAATATATTTGATTTTGTTTTCTATACAACCACCCAGATCTTTTGAATAATTCTTAATGCGATGTTTGTGTTCAGTTGTGTTCGTGTCACAGTGCAATGCAATGAGGAAGTATGTTCAGTGCTGGCAGATTCTCAGGTGAGCTCAAAGCAAAATTAAAGCCAGGTGTGCAGATAGTCCAGCAAGACATGTGACACAAGCTCAATGTGGGAGTCACAGGACCCAGAACCACTCACAATGATTGCAAGGCTAAGGATCTTTGACTAGGAGTTCTTAAGCTGCTCTTCAGTTCAAGTTGCCTAACTTTGACATACTGTCTGCAGTATAAGCTAAACCCACCAATTCCAATGCCACCTACATTATTGTAAGTAGTAACAAGTGACAACTGTCAACTTTAAGTTTGTGAATTGGAGGTTTTGATTGAATTATGGTGGAAGTGGCTGGAGCGCGCCCGTCGGTGATGAGTCAGGGGCGCGCACGGCGTGTGAGAGTGTGTCTCGTCTCGGCGGAGGAGGAGTCAGGGGCGCGCACGGCGACTCTCTTGGCTGCGCGCACGGCGTGTGAGAGTGTGTCTCGTCTCGGCGGAGGAGGAGTC
This sequence comes from Polyodon spathula, assembly GCF_017654505.1. NCBI lineage: Eukaryota > Metazoa > Chordata > Actinopteri > Acipenseriformes > Polyodontidae > Polyodon > Polyodon spathula. The sequence continues at coordinate 108,135,963 of NC_054535.1, read as the reverse complement.
AGGGGCGCGCACGGCGACTCTCTTGGCTGCGCGCACGGCGTGTGAGAGTGTGTCTCGTCTCGGCGGAGGAGGAGTCAGGGGCGCGCACGGCGACTCTCTTGGCTGCGCGCACGGCGTGTGAGAGTGTGTCTCGTCTCGGCGGAGGAGGAGTCAGGGGCGCGCACGGCGACTCTCTTGGCTGCGCGCACGGCGTGTGAGAGTGTGTCTCGTCTCGGCGGAGGAGGAGTCAGGGGCGCGCACGGCGACTCTCTTGGCTGCGCGCACGCCGTGTGAGAGTGTGTCTCGTCTCGGCGGCGGAGGAGTCACGTGACGGTGTCTGCTGGCTTTGTGAAGCACGTTAGCAGGTAAACCAGACCTTGCGAAACGCAAACCAGCTGAAATATTCTATATAAATCGAGACAGAAATGTGGAAATGCACGGGTTTGAGTCGCTTAGCGGCTGTGTCTGGGGTGTAGAGACTCGGGCTTGTGGAGGTGGTGTGTTTATAATCTATACTGTAGCCGAGGCTGGCGCCCGTGTGTGGCCATTTTTCTTTTTATAATATATTGTACGGCTTGCCCCGTTTTAGCTGAAAATATCTACATTGTGTTTAAATATGCGACATAGTCGCTAATGCAAGAGGCGCCTGCAAATGTTATTGGTAGATAAATTAATAAAGTAAGTTTAGCCTAAAGCGTTGCTTTTGGGTATCAGTCAGTCACATATAGGTACATTGTTTTGTTTTCGCGTTTTGAAACGAGGGGGTTCTGAAGAATGCATGCATCGCATATATATATATATATATATATATATATATATATATATATATATATATATATAGTCAGAAATCAGTAGCCGAAAGCGCAGTGATTTGGAGGATGCTAAATATACATTTGCTATATTATGAAGTCGAACAGTGTTTTCGCTTGGGTCTCAAAACAGTGTGCAGTCTGTCTGGCCTATATTGGAGGGCTTGAGTTTTTGGTTGCGGATCATGCTTGCACAGGTTCTCTGTTATTTTGCTCTATTAGAACTTGTATAGTCAGTGACAGGTTTGTTTTTTGGTATGGGTGATTGGGACTTCTCGTACAGTACGACTACCGGCAGAGCGACTGTAAACAGTTTAACAATAAAAACATGCCAGGGGGCTGGTGTGGGCTCTCAGAGGCCATTTTCTCTTTCCAAATTCCAACAAAACCAAAATAAAAGCAGCGTGTCTCGCTGAGGAATGAACCGAAGCATTGCATGGAAACCGGTGGGAATCGCAGTGAGCACACTGGGGGAAAAGGTTAACATAAACCCAGGGTTTCAGTTGCAGGGAGGGGAACACTACCCAGAACGGACATGCTTGGGTTGGGGGCATTTTCTTTCCTCTTCACATAAACCAGGCAGTATCGTCACTACACACCGGCAGCTAACTCTTAAGATGGGAGTGTCAGTGCTAACACAGAAAGTGTTTTGTGTGTTCTTGCAAGTATGAGAACAATGTGATTTCATTAGAATGGTGTTTGAAGGGGTGTACCGTGAATATATTTTGGGGGGTGGTTTAAGTAAATAGCCCTGAAACGGGGTTGGTTCTGTTTGTTTCAGGCCGCGATGCCATTGTTTTTGTAACACAGCAGCATGATGCTGTGTTGCAGTGCTTTGTTATGCTGTTGATATGATAAGCAAGTACTGTACACTGATGAAGAATGTACACACAAGGCAGGTTGCTGGGTTAAACAAAGAGTCTGCTTAGGGATTTGGACCCCCCCCCCCCCCACACACATTTATTTGAACACAATATTTTAATGGAATAATTGCTAAATTGAAATTCCAGTACTGCAAACACGGAATAAGTGGCCAGATAACAAAAGAACATAAGAAAGTTTACAGATGAGAGGAGGCCATTCGGCCCATCTTGCTCGTTTGGTTGTTAGTAGCTTATTGATCCCAGAATCTCATCAAGCAGCTTCTTGAAGGATCCCAGGGTGTCAGCTTCAACAACATTACTGGGGAGTTGATTCCAGACCCTCACAATTCTCTGTGTAAAAAAGTGCCTCCTATTTTCTGTTCTGAATGCCCCTTTGTCTAATCTCCATTTGTGACCCCTAGTCCTTGTTTCTTTTTTCAGGCTGAAAAAGTCCCTTGGGTCGACACTGTCAATACCTTTCAGAATTTTGAACGCTTGAATTAGGTCGCCACGTAGTCTTCTTTGTTCAAGACTGAATAGATTCAATTCTTTTAGCCTGTCTGCATATGACATGCCTTTTAAGCCCGGAATAATTCTGGTCGCTCTTCTTTGCACTCTTTCTAGAGCAGCAATATCTTTTTTATAGCGAGGTGACCAGAACTGCACACAATATTCAAGATGAGGTCTTACTAGTGTATTGTACAGTTTTAACATTACTTCCCTTGATTTAAATTCAACACTTTTCACAATGTATCCGAGCATCTTGTTAGCCTTTTTTATAGCTTCCCCACATTGCCTAGATGAAGACATTTCTGAGTCAACAAAAACTCCTAGGTCTTTTTCATAGATTCGTTCTCCAATTTCAGTATCTCCCATATGATATTTATAATGTACATTTTTATTTCCTGCGTGCAGTACCTTACACTTTTCTCTATTAAATGTCATTTGCCATGTGTCTGCCCAGTTCTGAATCTCGTCTAGATCATTTTGAATGACCTTTGCTGCTACAACAGTGTTTGCCACTCCTCCTACTTTTGTGTCGTCTGCAAATTTAACAAGTTTGCTTACTATACCAGAATCTAAATCATTAATGTAGATTAGGAATAGCAGAGGACCTAATACTGATCCCTGTGGTACACCACTGGTTACCACACTCCATTCTGAGGTTTTTCCTCTAATCAGTACTTTCTGTTTTCTACATGTTAACCACTCCCTAATCCATTTACATGTGTTTCCTTGAATCCCAACTGCGTTCAGTTTGAGAATTAATCTTTTGTGCGGGACTTTGTCAAAAGCTTTCTGGAAATCTAAATAAACCATGTCATATGCTTTGCAATTATCCATTATCAATGTTGCATCCTCAAAAAAATCAAGCAAGTTAGGACCCAGGACCCTGTTACTATAAAGGTAATTTTCCATTTTGGATCTTATTATAGTTTCCATAAGTTTGCATATAATAGAAGTCAGGCTTACTGGTCTGCAGTTACCTGGTTCAGTTTTGTTTCCCTTTTTGTGGATCGGTATTATGTTTGCAATTTTCCAGTCTGTCGGTACCACCCCTGTGTCAAGAGACTGCTGCATGATCTTGGTTAGCAGTTTGTAAATTACTTCTTTCATTTCTTTGAGTAACGAAGTGTATCGTGTGGGTGAGAGTCATGTAAATGTGTTGGTGTGACGCAGTTAAGCTTCGATGCTGCTTTGTTTGTGTAAGACGTGCAGTAATGCTGTTTATTGTGCTTCGTGTACAGTATAGGTGTACAGTGGCAGTACTTTCCACTCCTGGGCTTTGTTCCAACCCTGTTCTAACTTGTTTAATTGAACCAAAGACCCTGAAGTAGTTCATTGTTTAATTTTACCTTTTTTAATCCTGTGGAATGGCCCCCCAGGACAACGACTGAGCACATCTTTAACTACTGTATCGGTTGATTTTAGTTTGTAAAAGTTGTTTAAAAAATAAATTTAAAAAATAATTCGGAGGCCTAAATATTGCCCAGAAAGATCACTTTGCATTTTTGCAGTTTGCATCTTGTCTGAAGACCCCACGAAAGGAGGGCAGCATATTAAACAGGCTCACAAACTGGTATTCTTCAGATAACCTTTATAACAGAATATGCTTTGTGTCGGCCTGCATGCAGTGTACATTTATCTACACTAGTGTGTCACAAGGTGATGCTGATATCCCTTTCCAGATATTTGTCTCACTCGATGGGGTGTGTTTTGATAAGAGTACTATTTCACACTAAGGCTTGATTTATTTTTCTTGTTTCCAAAACTATGTATCTTGTACAGCAGTCTGTTAATCTCCTGCGCAGGTCCGATATTTACAACCCGCTTCTGACACGGACCCACAACTACAGGACCCCAACCCGCAGCCCACTGCAACTCTGACTTCTTACCCGTGACCCGATCCGACCCACTTTAGTAAGACTTGCAACCCGACCTGAACCTGCAAGTGTTTGTCCTGTACCTTTTGCGTGTGGTTCAAACGATTGTCCATCACGTGATAAACCCTGCACTATCTTTTGTTTCGCCTCGTCCACAGACGTTTATTGTCACCAAGCAGACATGATGAAAGGATCTTCAGCCATATCAAACATGCGGCAATACAAACAGAGATCACTGCTTAGTCAGCTGACTCCTCCCTAATCGTGCGTTAGTGCAGGAAATACCGGTACAGTTGCTTTCTACACGTTCATTAGGAAAGCAGTACAGCCGAGTAGGCTGAAAGGACAGAAAATGTTTTTGGTGATTCAAATTCAGACCCGAGCCAGACCTGAAAATGAAATTTTCTGACCTGTACCCAAACTGCGAAAAAGTTCACATTCAGACCCGAACCCGATCCTCTTTGTGGGCTACCCGCGGGTACCCGACCCGATGCCTTTTATAGCACCAGGATTCTGCAACATGGTGGAATGCTCTGGAATTCTCCCCCATTGTAAGCTGGAGCACAGAGATCATTCATAGATTCAAACCCAGACCAAAGTGATCTGGAATATGTGCTTATGCATAGGGTATTAAGTACTGTATGTTAATTTCAGGTTATCATTGGCGTGCATGCTTGACAAACACAATGTTCTAATTAACCAAAAATACGTGCCTAAAGAGTCATTAGTTTAGGCTTGCTGGCAAAGCATAATGTGAGCCTTCAGATTCCCCACCCCACCAAGACGTGATTATTTTAATATCATTGCTGTTAAGTAAAATCTTGTGCACAACAATTGAAGTGAGGGGAAATTAACTGTAATATACAGCTTTGTGCGTGATGTGGTAGGAATACCGGCATAGCGTTTAGTCTAGAGATGTGCGAACTGGTTCTATTTTAAACCGGATACAAATATCAAGGATCTGGTTCCAGTGAGTGCTATGTGTTTAATAAAACTGAGTATTAAAAACAAAACAATTAATTATCAAAGACTGTTATATTCTGTCAAATACATTTGATAACTATAATGGACATGTTCATACTTAGCTAGGCTGTAGATTTGCGTTTTGTTGTCCTTGTTTTGGTCTTTTGTCTAATTGTGGCTGTGATGAGTTCAGTTTGACTTGTTTTTTGCTCAGTGATTGCTGTTGTCTTTCTAATGGTTTCTTTGCTGATGTAGAACTGTAGCACAAGTGCTTGTTTATATGTATATAAGATGCCACCCCCTCCCCCATGCTCACACATTGATATACGGACAGGTTTCTCTAAGTGATTGTAGCACACTTTGATTTTTTTTGGACACTCATTTTAAAATGTAGGTCTAGTTTGACTCGCATGAAAGTACCACCAGTTCAGATCTGTAGGTCATACTAAACCCGCCTCGGGTGCCTGTGTCTACCAATCAGTGAGTAGAGCACAGTTATTGGCTGTTGTCAAGTGTAAGTGAATAAATCCTGCCCTGTTCCAGATGAACTTGTTTGTTATTTAAAAACCTTATGGTCCGTGATGTGGTAGGGCCCTAGTGATGACGATGACTGAAAAATGGATTTTAATGTTGAAAGGTTCGGTCTTTATTAAAAGCTCCCCCCCTGGCCCAGCAGTCTACCATGAAAGGTAGAGGTTTCTTTTAAAGACCATATATAGATGGTGTGCTTGAAGGGTTCATAGGACCAAGTGCATTTCAGCAGGTGCAGTTAACCAGGGTACTGGTCACTTCTGTTTCTTTGTGACTTGACGTCAAGTGTTGCGTAGACTGAGGTATTTATTTACAGTATCTGCTGTCATGCAGTTGAACCAGTCTACACTAAATGTTTGCATCATGCTACAGTAATATGCATTAAAATTGTTTAACATAATCTTTCTGCATAAAGAAAAACAGCAGGAAGAAAGTTAAATTGGTGAATTTATAGTAGTACTGAGAGGATTCTGAACTGTGCCATAGTGTTTTGGATTGCCAAGATTGCCAAAAAAAAAAAAAGTGATAAAAATGTGATGTTTTTTCATGACTTATTTGTTAATGCTGTAGTGATCCGGTAACATTTACACTGGCTTGCATTATAGCTTGCTCTGCCAATGCTGTGCAGATCATGCACACTCTGTCTCTACATGCAACCTTATTGCTGCAGTCAGTTTTTTGGAAAATGGTAAATTAGTAAAGGTTTAGTCACTGGCAAACTAAACTTTACAGGGTTGAAGAAAAGGCTGGAAAAGTTTAACTGATAAATGGAAATAAAAACCCTAATTGTCACAGTGCCGGGGTGGCCAGTCCTGGTGCTGGAGAGACACAGAGTCTTCTGGTTTTAGTTCCACCCAAGTTTTCAATTACTTCATTGAACCAATCGTTTACTTCATTGAACCAATTGTTTTCTTTATTGGTCAACACTAACATGTTTCCTAGGTCTTTGGCCATTGATTTAAAGAGACCCAGAAAACCTGCAGGAGAATTTGGGTTTAAGCGCAGTTTTGTTTGGTTAGGGAGTTTTAAACAACGTTCAGATTTGTATAAAAACAGCAATGTTATCAGATTATGCCCAAAGGCAAATGCATTCAGAACATCTGGAAATAACAGGGGTTAAATGTAGATTTTTGGTTGGAAAGAATAGGTTTTTGGTCAAGTCTTGGAATTTAGATTGTTGTGAAAGTACACTGTAATACAGCGCTAGTATTTTTGGAGTTTTTTTTAATCAACTCTGAACTAATAAATGTAAGTGTAAGGTTTCCCAGTGATTTAAGTTGAATGGCTCAGTGTTTTGGGAGTAGGACGGAGCTGTTTATTCAGTGGGGTCCCATGGCCAAACAGCTGCCCACAAACCTCTGCAGGACACGGGCATATCAGTCTAGTCTAGCACGGCGCAATTGAACAGTCAACATTGAGGCTTGCAAATATGGAAGACTTCCTTTTCGTTGTGTCAGCTTGGTAACAGTTTAATTTGGGCTGCATTGGTTTCAATGAGAACTGAATGACTTCTAAACGGATAACACAGAGGCTGATATCGATGGCAAGGTAACCCTGCACAGATCTGAAGAAAGCTGTAGATGCTGGTCCACCAGCCTTTTCTCATTAATTGCAATGTAATGACAAAATGCGAGTAACTGCATTGAAGTATGCTGTTTCATTGATATTTGGTGTTCCGCTTGCCTTGATGGCTGATAGTTCAGCCCCTGTGTGGCGTGTGGCATGTGAGGGGTGTTACAGACTGTAAGGTGATACAGTGCAGCGATCCCATCAGCAGCCTCATTTAGCCAGCAGACAGCGGGTTATGTGTTTATGCTAAGCCCCTGTTGTGTAATGAGGGATGGTTTGTGCTTGAAGAGCTTCCAACGATGAAAACATGCTGTAGTTGTGCTTCTCCACATGCTCGACTCCTCAAAGCTCAAGAAACAAGCTTTGAAATCCAGCTGCAGCTCATTAATGACATTTGTCATTATTTATATCCCTCTTAAAGCCTATAAAAATGAAAACCGCGCTTAATTAGTTAGATTGTCCCAGTGCCAAGGCTTTTAGTGGTTTTGTTTTCACTTCATATGTTTTGCTGGTTCTGTTAACATTGCATTCTTGGTTCTGAAAATTAAACTTAGAACATTAATTTCATCCTGAGATGTTGAACAGTAAATCGAAACGAGACCCAGGCAGGTTCACTTTTACTGTTTTTATTAAAGAAACAGTCGGCAGTCCTGACACCAGAGTCTGAGATCCTTGTTTTGAATCCTAGCCAAGTATAAGTTTTCCACTGTGTACCCTTCCTATGTAAACAGCATTGATTCAAACAGCGTTTCTATTATAAATGATAAGCTATAATTGGCCTACAGTACGCTCTTTCCTATTAAACCAGATGAGACATATGAACACCTGGAAGCTTATGTCTTTCATATTGCAATAAATCCGTTATTGCTTTCTGTCATTTGCAAACCTCTCTGGGTCACAAAGAAGCAGTGGCGTGCTGGTTAGTTATGTTGTCTCATCACGGTAGCGTTGCCTTGTTTACAGGACAGAGGCATGATTACACTGTGCTAATCAGCCAACGCGAGGGGGGGTTGTTAAAGAACTATAATATGAAGACTGCCACAGCTTTATAGACTACCAGAGTTGCTTTTTATGGGAATGTACTCCCCTTTTCCAGACAGTGTCAAAGTGAATCTAATAACTGCCAGGTGTTGGGGGGACTTGCTGGTGATCTGTAGCAGACCACGTGTACTTCTGCTGTACTGCCTGCATTTACTGCTAGTTCAGCCAGAGCAACATACAGAGTAACGTGGTTTTACTGCGGGGGGGTGGGGGGCTTGTGGAGCAGAGGGCTGCACTGCTCTTAGGGCAGGAGATTACCTGGAATGCACTTGATGCTCGACTGCATTGCCGGAAGAGTATTTACCTGTGGCAGGAAGGTGTGGTGCTACAGTTTATTATTAATACTGCACAAAGTAAAGTACATTGTGCTTCTGTGTGATTTCAGGAAGTGCGTTTCTTCTAGGGGAACATGTTACCAGACTCTTGATCAAGGGAGAATATTGTGTCTATGATTCGGTATCTTTGCCTTGAGACTCACTAGACACTTGTTTCAAGAATTTCATGAATTAGCCTCATTTTGTGTTTTGTTGAGCTCTATGTTCTATAATAAACCAAGCTTTTGTACTATTGTTCATTCAGTATAGATATGCTGGGACAGGTGTATTGTTTTGGTTTGTTATTGAGGTCTCTGGATGCTGGTGGGTTGCTGCAAGAAGGTGCTGTCTGGAGTCTTGTGGCTGAGTCTTCAGTTGCATAGCGACTATGGATTTCTCTCCCTCTCTGCACTGCTTTACGTTTTTTAAACTAGAAGGCTAAATATCACTGGGCCTTTGCTTTCAACTGTCTATTGAAATGCTTGGGCCTGAAGGGCACTGTAGCAGTTTTAGTACTGTGTTGTATTGAGGATAACCAGATCTCTGTGACGAACATGTTTATGGATTGCCATGACTGCGTGGTTGGTAATATTAACTTGCCTGCTGCAGCGGTACCTGAATAATTGCAGAGAGACCTTGCTTGAGTTCATTTGGGTTCCTAACTCCTACTATCCCTTCTTCTTTCTTTTAGATTTTCTATTTTGTACATACATTGTTTTGTATATACTGTATATGATGACTTCATTGGGCAGCGAGCGGGCCCGGGGCACTCGGGATAAGGTACAGACTCCAGCCACACAGACACAACCACAGAAACAAGTACAGGTAAGTGGATCGACAGCAGGTGCAGTGTGCATGAGAAACCATGTAGGAATAACAAGAGACTGGCTGCTGTGCTGTAGTTCTCTACACTACAGGGATGGTGCATAGGAGGTCCACCCATTCCAGGTGTTAAGGTGAGCTTGATTAACCACAGTGTATAGGTAACAAGCTCAGGTGAACTCACAGTAGATCAGGAATGGATCAAACTGCTATGCAATGGGAGCCTTATTTCCATCCCTGTATACAGTGTTGTTATTAGATAGCCTAGGTGTAGGGGTGAACACCGTGTGGTAAATCAAAATATACAGCACCCCTTTATTTCATTATCTGACATAACAAACAGTATAATAAAATCTACATAATTATACTGGTTTTCAAAGGTACTGTAAAATCGAATACTGTACCCAAGTAAAATTAAACGTATAAATGACTCTTTTGAACACATTGAAAAACTAAAGTACAGTAGAAGTCCTATGCAGGTATAGCCTGTAATTCAAGGACTGTGTTGGTATTCATTTTGCTGCCTTCATTATGTAAACCAGGATTTTGTAACCATACCCACAGAATACAGGTTCTGGATTGTAGAGTGTGTCCCCTCATTGAATTCAGTTCTGGATTGTAGAGCGTGTCCCCTCATTGAATTCAGTCTTGGATTGTAGAGCGTGTCCCCTCATTGAATTCAGTTCTGGATTGTAGAGCGTGTCCCCTCATTGAATTCAGTTCTGGATTGTAGAGCGTGTCCCCTCATTGAATTCAGTTCTGGATTGTAGAGCGTGTCACCTCATTGAATTCAGTCAGTTTTGGATTGTAGAGCGTGTCCCCTCATTGAATTCAGTTCTGGATTGTAGAGCGTGTCCCCTCATTGAATTCAGTTCTGGATTGTAGAGCGTGTCCCCTCATTGAATTCAGTTCTGGATTGTAGAGCGTGTCCCCTCATTGAATTCAGTTCTGGATTGTAGAGCGTGTCCCCTCATTGAATTCAGTTCTGGATTGTAGAGCGTGTCCCCTCATTGAATTCAGTTCTGGATTGTAGAGCGTGTCCCCTCATTGAATTCAGTTCTGGATTGTAGAGCGTGTCCCCTCATTGAATTCAGTTCTGGATTGTAGAGCGTGTCCCCTCATTGAATTCAGTTCTGGATTGTAGAGCGTATCCCCTCATTGAATTCAGTTCTGGATTGTAGAGTGTGTCCCCTCATTGAATTCATTAGGGATGTGGTTGGGACCCAGACTGTTGGATTGTAGAGGGGCTGGATTAGATGGGTTTAACTGTATATTGAAAACCATGAATTTGTGAAAGGCCCTTTAAACAGTATAGTAATGACAACTTGCTGTCGACAGGCTAGCAGTGAATTCTGGAACCATGTAGTAGTGAGGGAGCACTTGGCATGCTGCTTTTAAAAGGGTTTCATTGCTTTTATTCACCTACTTTGCCCACAAAGGGCTCTGACAAAATATTTCTTTTGACCTGGTATTTCTTTTTAAATGTAAGTTAATAATATGAGAACGATCTTACTTTTGAGATATTATATATAGATAGGAAGTAGCTGATCATGGAGATGATTGTGATGCTCTCAAATGGCGGGTTAATGCATTGTAAAAAAAGGATGGGGGCCGTTCTTGGATTTGTGCCAAATGATAAATGTATGGGTAAAGCATTACAGAATCATGTTCTCTCTGTCGCGTCACAGAGAAACCCTGAGTTAGAAACTGAAAGAATATTTTAATTCTTATCTACAGGCCACAGCTGAACAGATCCGCCTTGCTCAGATGATCTATGACAAGAACGATGCAGACTTCGAAGACAAAGTCAAACAGGTGACTCAGAAGCTGAATTTTAACCGCTGTCCTATCTATTTGTCTATGGAGCAGGGTATAGTGGTTGTGTGATGTGAACCATTAGCGAAGCTTGGGATTCAGCCCAGGCATCAGCAGGCTAATACAGTAACCTCCAGCTGTACCTCGTAGCATGGTGAGAGTTCCTTGAGAAATCCCTGAAAGCCTGTGCTTGCTGCAGGGGCTCCCTGCAATCCGTTCAGGCACTGCAGCCCTGCCTTTATCCCAGCAGGACTTTTCCGACAACCAGATCTGCAGAACGTTCCTAAAGAGGACCGACACTAGCAAAAATCAGTTTTGTGTTTTTATTGTTTAATTCTGTTTTTTAGAAACATGACGATACCAATGAGCATCCATGTAGTCATCGCCCTGTCTGACTGTTTACCTTGTAGCACAGTAGCTTGAGTGTATTTTCATGAAGTAACCTGAAACCTGGATGAAAGTGTTCTGCTAGAATTGTTTTGTCTTGTTTTTTCCCCTCTCTGTAGCTGATGGAGGTTACTGGAAAGAACCAGGATGAGTGTATAGTCGCACTACATGACTGCAATGAAGATGTGACCAGAGCAATCAACATCCTCCTGGAAGGAAACTCTGACACGGTAAGCAGAGCCTCCAGGCAGTCCGTTGTCAGCTCTTCTGTTTTCTGGTTGCTGTGCATTAGGTACCTTATACTGCATTGTATTTGCTGGCTTTAAGATGCTCATGTATTGAGTTCTTTGCTTTGAATGTGGTGGCTCCCATTCCCTGTGCATAGTGTTGAATTTGCTGGTGCTTGGAGCACCTGTGATGCATTTTTCCTGTATTGAAATTGCTAGTTCTCTGCCTGGCTAAGATTCCCAGTACTGAAGTGTAACACATTTGACATGGTGATATTTGTAATTAATATTATATAAAAATGCATGGCAGAAAATGTATAAAAACATGAACTAGTAGGCTGCCTTTTAAAGTCATATTGGAAATAAATGAGAACTTTGAAGTGCTTGTTGCTAACAAAGTGGTGGCATGTTTACCTGAGCCTAGATAGTGTCACTTACCTCCAAGCACGCCCACCCCTGCAGTTTGAGTTGAGCTGAGATTGCTGGTTTTCATTTCCCTTGGTTGCTGCTGGTATCCTAGAGACAGATTTGGCCAGGACAGGGATTCTGTTACACAGCATGGTGAAGCGGTTTTATAAGGTGACCTTTTTCTGAGTAAGCTGGTGTGTAATTGTACAGTAAAGCCCCACAAAGCAGGCTTCCTGCTGGTGTTTAAATTGAGGGATGGGTCTAGCCAAGGGAGTTACAGCTGGATTGCACTGCAGTGGTGTTCACAGCAGGCTTGTGTTTAAATTGAGGATGGGTCTAGCCAGGGAAGTTACAGCTGGATTGCCCTGCAGTGGTGCTCACAGCAGCCTTGCTGGCTGTGCTGTTGGGAGCACAGTGGTGCTTCTCACTGCTGAGGCTTGGAGAGTAGCCTCACAATGGGCTAGTGTTGACAGCAGTTCGTTCTTCTCCATCTCGTTTAACTAGCCTCTGTGACGTGAGTCACGCTTACCGTACGCCTTTCTCTTGAACCGCTCATTTACTGTAAGTGTGGTGAAGCACTGTGTGCTTTTTGAGTTGTTTAGAGCTGCACAGAGATGACTTGGTTATTCCGGTCGAGCCCTCCACAGGTGAGCATAGTTTGTGTTGATTTGATTGGGCTAATTTTTACCATTCCAAGTGAAACAACTGAAGAAACTGCTTGGATTTGCTATCTTCCACAGTCTAAGGCCAGAGATACACAAGCCCTTTTTTCTTGGCAACTCAAATTGACAATAAAAACTAAGTGTCTCACTAGTTGACAACTATTGTCAACAAATTTGATTGGCAATGAAGTTTCTTTATGGGCCTGTTTTCAGGAATTCAGTTGACAGTTGCTGTGCGTGCTGTGTGTTCAGCCAGTGATACTGCGCTTTCTAGTCCCCTGATTGCACACAACTCTGCTGAATGGGAAGTGTAAGTGGATGCAGGAGGAAACTTTACAATTTCTCTTTTTTTTTTTTTGCTAGAAAATGTTGATGGGGTGTTAGATGTGTGGAATATAAGGACCGCAATAAAAAAGAACATATAAGGAATTAGGAGATATTTTTGGAGAATCGCCAACAGCGGCGGTAAAAACAGACCTGAAGAACTTCTGAACTTCAGTATTTTTCCGGGAGAAGAAATATATCTAAAATCGGCACAGCCACTCTCTGGTTTGCACTCCAGTTTTTCTACGTCCGTGTCTTTTCAAAATTATTCCAATTACTAGAGCAGCTGCTGAAACCCTTTTCAAACAGCTGCCATCATAAAATGGATTATTTTCCACTGTGTGTTTTTGGCGCATTTAGCAACAGTAGTTCAGCTGTCAGTTTTTCCCATTGCATAGCAGTTTCACCCATTCCAAGTTTTGCTAGGAGCTTGATTAGCTACAGTATATAGGCAAACAGCTCGGATGTGTTAAACTCGTAGGAAACTAGGAATGAAACGCACTGCTGTGCAATGGGAGTCTTATTTCCAACCTCGAGGTATGTCTTTGCACGTGCTTTTGATGAAACGTTCTGGCATTTGTGATCAAATTTTTTACATGTTGTAGTAGGTCATTGAGAACTACTGTGGTGTCTGCTTCCTGACAAGCTTGTGTTTTTTCTTTTTTTCGATAGACTTCGTGGGAGACGGTGGGGAAAAAGAAGAGCCTGGGAAAAGATGGATCAGAAAACAAAGAGAACAGAGAGAAGAGAGGAGAGCGGGAGATGAGCCGGGGGCGAGGAGGGTCCAGTAGGAGGGGGAGAGGGGCCAGTCGTGGCAGGGAGGGTAGGTGTTCTGGTTCAACACTGCACAGTTGTGTGGCTTTTAAATACTCCAAACAAGCTTCTATAGTGTCAGTCCTGGGCAGCGTTCCCTCTAAAACTGATACTGAGAAAATTAGATACAGAGAAACTTGCCGTTTTGACTGAGAAACGGTAAATTATCAGTGAGAAATCTTCGGCCACGGATTAACCCTGTTAATAAGTTTTTGTTCCATTATACAGTTTTGAAACAATTCCAACACAAGTATCTCAACAATTTTACAGTTTACTTTAAATTTAAACAAGACATTTATTGTGGCTCTGCCTCTGATTTTGAAACATCCTCTGATCCTATGCAGCCCCGTCTCTTATCATAGATATAGACTGCATGTTGAACTGGTGGCCTGCATTAATACTTTGTTATATTACTGCATGAGACACTGGCGTCTGCACTGCCTTCAGTTGTAACCATTTTTAGGACTACTAATTGTTCCATTCTTGAATACCAAATTCTGTTTTTCAAAAATGGACAATTCCATTTGTTCCCACTTTTTATCAATGTGTTAATTAAATCTGGCATTTGAACAAATATTATGTTGCTAGTTAAAAGTACATTGTTAATAAATATTATCAATTCATTTAAAAATAAATAAATAAATAAATAAATTCTTCCAATTAGACTCTGGTTGTTATAGTAAGTAAAGCACCTGAAGACACTTCAAACCTCAAATGTTTTTAGACATCACTTGGGTCATTGCTGGCATTAAAATAATCAGGAAAACCTATGAATTGTATTACAACAGTTCAGAAATCCAAATGTCCAGCACAGTTGTGAGAATCATATTTATAGACTTCCACTAACAAAGTAGTTCAGTCTATAAATAAAGGTGTTAGCTTATTGTTGGCATTTACAATAACAATAAAAAATATGAAACATTAACAGTCCAGCAATGTCATGTGAGTGTAATCCTAGATACGGTACTCCACAAATTAAGTTTATTGTTTTACTGGCATTATAATATAACCAGGATAAAATCTGAAACACTGATAAAGGCGTGTTGACTGACTCGTTGCTCTAAAACAGGTTCACTGCTATGTATTACCCAGTTGTAATTTAAACAGCACCCCTTTCAATGTAAATGCATAATTAATCCTCTCCATTGTTTCTTTCCTAATTCTGCAGTGTTATTTGTAAGATTTAAAGAGGCGTGTCTCCAGACAGAATGTCTTTATGAAACCAGCAGTAGTGACTATATCCTATCCACAGTAAAGTGCTCAATTTCCTTTAAGGATTGTATAGCTAGAAAAATAGTTTTGAGCTAATTTCTGCATCGTCAGAAAATATAATTCAATTAAGAAATGGCCATGGTTTGAAATTGCTAATTATAGCTTCGTTAAAGGCAGGTAGCGTGGAATGAAATAAACTAAACAATAATGAAATATGCAATTAATTTAGCTTACTTTGGGAAAAATCCGCCTTGAGCGAGGGACCTTGGGTCTTAGTTTTTCAGCACAGAATGCAGTGCTTTGCCATTGTTGTAGTCTTATTTGCTTTCTTCTTCTCTACGTGTTTACGACTGGCATTATGATATATAATGGTTGTTGAATTAAAAGGCGTGCAAGAAAAAAAGGAAAAGAGAAGTCGCGGGCTGCTTCTTTTCGAGTCCAGAGAAGTATAGTTTATTGAAGATAAAAGTTCTGAGTTGCAAAGTTACAACCAGACATCTTAAAGGTTACATGGTGACAACAGTTTGCAGGTATCCTCTTTCTAAGCACGGATCAGAGCAATACAAAGGACTTTTCGGTATTCTCAGTTTAAATGTAGTCTGTGTGACATCATGATTTTTTCTTAAACCAGTCAGACACACACATCTCTTCTCACTTGGTTAATTGCTCATTTGTCTTAACCCTGGCTTCAGAGCATCTGCTTCAGTCCTGTTTATCTTCGAAGTAGCCAGTTTTTATAACCCTCATAAAATCCACTGTAATTTCCTAAGAAAGCCTGTTTTATTTCTAGTTTGTACTGTCTAAGGAGGAGTTTAACCAGAATCCGGCTTAATCTTTGACCCATTCTGTGATCTGTATTCTAAGACCAAAAATTCATTTATATCTAAATAAAATGTTCCAACAATGGTATTGACTCGTACATGAATTACAGCAAAACTAAGAATACTATTGCACCATAGTCATATAGATAATCAGATCTCTTACTGAAACATTGTCATAGATAATCAGATCTCTTACTGAAACATTGTTTTTTTTTCATTGGTGCAGCTGAGTTTCAGCAGAGACATGGAGTTAAGTCACATGATGAATAAACTCGCCAAAAAAAAATAATGGGCATGGTATGTCTTCTGCAGTTACTATAGGCTTTTAACCCTTTGCGGTCCCTTTATTCAGCACCTGTCAGGTGCGTCGGGTCCAATTTATTTCACAGTAAAATAGGTTTAAAAGGCCCTGCATATCAACAGGACACTCTGTACTGCATCTCCAGCCCTGCCACACCCCTTGTTCCCTGTATTTATTACATACCTCTTTACAGTGCATACTGATAAATCATCTCCTGATCACTTGTTTTATCACCAACTCCTCAATAATGCGATCAAAGTCATTATTTTATTACTATAACATCTCAAAAAGCTCTGCAAATGTCTGTCTCATTCTTTGAGTGCTGGATGCAGAATCAGCTATCTTGTTTGTTTGTGTCCGTGCTATCTCTGTGGTGCAGGGGCTATGTGTATTGCTCGGATCCGCCATTTATTTTCGACTAATGTGCTGATTACATTTAACCAGTTTCAAAATGCTTGAGATGATTTCTGAAATGGTCGTTTTTTAGAAGGGAAATAAAACAAAAACTGTCAAGTGTGAGTATTGATTTTTATTTGTTTACCAGAGTATTTATACTTCTAAATAATGCAGGAAGAGTTAAAAACTGTTAAATTCGCGAGCAGCACCGAGCAGCACTCTGTAGAGGCAGAATCACCAGACGCCCGCTTCACCCACCCTGTACCAGTAGATTCACTGGCCCCGAGCGAGCTCTGCACTAATGGGACATGCATTTTTACAGAGGGAAATCAGAGAATCAGCTGCAAGACAGACACAAATATGCTTATGTTAATGCCTTGTAAGAATGGTCTCAAAATAATAGGTTTACCTCGAGAGGCTGGAGTCTCAGTTGAGGTTGATATTTATGATAACTTGCGAAAGTTAGTAAACTGAGTGTGAAGGTTGTTGTCAGTTACTGCGAAAAAATGCACACATTTTAGCCTTAGAAGGAACGCTGATCCCGGATTTCAGAACTACCCTTAGAATATATTTTTCAGGAGCAAGTTTTTAGCTCTCAAACCTCTGCTAAATAAATTATGCATTCCTTTAAGATGCATAAACAACTCCTAAATAGTAAAGAGGGCAAGACTTAATCATGCTGTGATAAGTGTGGTCAGAGCAGATATGGAAGAGGTTTGGTTTCTGAAGTTCATTTCAGTAATATATCTAAACAAGGGGGTTCTCAAACCAATGCTGGGATGCAGGTTAAGTGTGAATTTCTAATCCTGTATTACATTTTACTGCTAAACCCTTTTAATATTAAGAAAAGCAGAATGCTTAAATTTCTCAGGAAAAGATGTATAGCATGCTTCAGTTCTGTTTGGAATGTTGTGGTTTTTTTCACAGCAGCAGTGCTAGTTGGGTGTGTAATCAGCCTACACTTTATAATCTGTAATCAGACTACACTTTATAATCTGTAATCAGACTACACTTTATAATGATCTGTAATCAGACTAAACTTTGTAATGATCTGTAATGAGACTACACGTTCTAATGATCGTGTAATCGGACTACACGTTCTAATGATCGTGTAATTAGTCTACACTTTCTAATGATCGTGTAATCGCACTACACTTTCTAATGATCTGTATAGTTGTGAAGTTGCTAAATGAAAGCCTGTTGCCTTTGCAGTCAGAACAGAAGAGAACGGAGTGGATCCGGGTCCTGGAGACAGGGTATCGGACAGGGGCCGCAGAGGACGCGGCAGGGGTGAGTCAATCACGCATGCATACCGGTGGATGATCATTTTGAAACTATATTAATCTTTGAGATGCTAAACAAAAATGAAATATTTATGCACAGTGTTTTGGAGATATATAATGCCTAAAAAAAAAAAAAAAAAAAAAAAAGCATTTGAGTCGTCCTGCATTCCCCTGGCTAAAACCCCTTGAGCTAAGGAGAAAGTCACAATGAATGATAGTTACAGTTGGATTTGCCAACCCTTAGCTGCTACTGCTTGGGGCTGCCTTTGTGTGCTTTGTGGTGTTTTAGTTGCATTGTGCGCTTTTATGTTTCCATTGATGTACATTTCTGTCCCTACTCCTAATTTGGTGTAGGAAGTACATGGCTGAAGTATGTTGACTTCAGTTTTTGTGAATCTTTGTTTTTGGGGATGCGAGAGCAGTTTAATAAGTGAAGGGATATTCTGTTGGCTTGCTTTCCTAGTCTGATCAACGGATCCAGAATGTGCATATTCTATGAAGGGTTGTATGATTGGTTACTAGCCACATACCTGTCCACAATTTGGTATGTCTTTGTTTTCTGTTGAGCGCTGCAAGGGTTAAACAGCTTTATCGTCTAATCGCCCCTTCTCGTGGTGCTGGTAAAAACATGTTGAAGTCGTTAACCCCTGTTGCACAGTGTGCTTTTTGCCATCCCTTTACATTAATTGTATATGCGATGAACCAAGGTCTGAATTCCTATGGCGTTACGCATGCCCAGCTGGTTTTCACGGTGCATTTCAAAGCTATAAATCAAACCCAGTGAAGGGGGGCGGCTGGGTAAGTACGTCCTGTCAATCGAGGATTTCCTCTACTGGAAAGCTTCAGTTGGCACATGTGTCTGTTCTGAGGAAGTGTGTGTCTGCAGATGAAGCCTCCTCTTCCCTACACACACACACACACACACACACACACACACTTGCTCTCACTATGGGCAGCTTTACCCTCCTCCCTTTTATTTGGCACACAGCTGTCATTTCCAGCTCTCTCTACCTTGGAGCTGAAACCCCCCAATACAAATAAATGCGCGGGGGGTGGGTTTGGCTTGGAAGTGTTCTATTTCTGGCATGCATCAGTTAGCAGGACCCCCTTGCAGTATGTGTGGAATGCTCTGTCAGCCAGCTGATTCGTGAGTTCTGCAGGGGGTTGGGGCGACAGCAGGTGGGCTTGATTGAGCGGTGGGAATCTCAATGTTTAATCTTCAAGGAGAAGGGACCTACAGTACTCCCGAGCCACTCTCTCTCTGTGTCTTATGCCTGCCTTGAGCAGCTTTAGTGAAAGTGTACATGCTTCCGTTTCAGTTCTAATATGCATCCAGTTAATGCGCTCCGAGCAGCATGCATGCGCTGTGACATTTTGCTTCTGGCAGAAGTGTTTTGTTGGTGCTCTGTCTGGAGTCACTAGTGACAGGGTTCCAGTCGTGGTCTTGTAGCAGCAGAGTAGTTGGCTCTTTGTGCTGTCAAAGCCCTGTTGGAGCAGGCTGGGTGATGTCCACAGTATGAGGAAACCTGTCTCATCTGGACTGCCTTTGTTCAAGTATTCCTCTGCTGCATTGCTTAGTACTTGATCTGTGGAAAGCAATTTCAGAACCGCTGTCCAATTTGTAAAACGGAAGCAATTTCTTTTTCCAAGACTACTCTGGATATTGAATTGCACTTTTAAATTGAAATACAAGATGTTTATCATGTTGGGGAATTTTCTTCTAAAAGAACAGCTCTGTGTAAATCAACATTGCCTTGTGCTGGCTTGTGTCTGGGTGGGTTACTCTGTTTCTGGGATCCCATTGAGACCTGCAGACATTTGGTCTGGAGTCTTTGTGATAGTGCCTTGCTGGGTGGGTTGCTGAGGAGATGGTGTCCCAGCTGTTCCTTTTTGTGTGATATTGCTCTTCTAGAAATGGTGGCACCCCCTACCCCCCCCCCCCCCATCCCAAAGAAAATTGGTTATTAAGTCAATCAGGCAGAGCGTTCTGAAAGTTCCAGGCTGTGCTGCTATGGTGACTTATTTGCACATGCTGGGATAAGTTAGCCATTGAGATTGCTCCCTCTTGTCATTTTATAAGCTTAAATTGTGAAGATATTATAAAAATAAGACGACACAGATAGAATGTTGCTAGCCAGTCAGGCTCGCTGGAACTTTCCAAGCTGTCCAAGTTTCATGAAATCAAATTTCAAATGAAATCATGGTAATGACTGCTCAGTTTTAATTGTCTGGTTGGGTACAGTATTTATTTAAGAGCAGAAGTCAAAAGGGCCCCCTAGTGGTGAGATTGTGTTTTGCAGGTGCTTTTTTTTTTCTGGCCAGCTCAAAACATCTCCTTTTCTTTGTTCTGAGTTGGTGGGATAATCTAAACACCTGCAGAATTGTGGTTGGGTTAAAGCAATCCTTGTTTTTATGAATCTTGCACAATGTTTTTTTAAAGGAGATGTGTTAAGGTTTTAAAGTCTGTGCCACTCATACCCGCATGTTAACAGTGGTGCATTGATGCGTGTCTCTATAGGGTTTGGTGGCAGAGGCAGGGGAAGAGCTGCTGGAGGAAGCAGGTTCTCAGCACAAGGAATGGGGTGAGTATAGCAATCTGCTGGCTTTGATAGATGTCTTCCAAACCAATACAGCCACAAGCTGATGTCCATATCGCAAGGATCAAATGAGTGGAAACCTACTGGTGGGCTTACTGGCCACTCACACCCGGAGTGGGGGTGGAAAATGGCTTCTGTCCTACACAGCACCCTAGAATGAATGAATGAATGAAAGTATATATACAGTACCAGTCAAAAGTTTGAGTACACTTGCTGGAAACATAATTGACAATGTTTTACATCGTATACGTTTCTGTAAATACTTAAATGAAAACACGTTACAATATACAAAACGTGAGGAGTATCAAAGCAATGTTCAGTAAAATTGAAAATTGTCTCTAAATCTTGGATACCTCAAAATAGCCACCCTTTGCCTTAATAACAGCCTCACAAACACGAGGCATTCGGTTAACAAGTTTCAGCATGAAATCACCTGACATGTCTTCCCAGCTCTTCTGCAGCAATTCCCAGAGATGTGAAGCACTTGTGGATAACTTTGCTTTGACTCTTCTGTCCAGTTCATCCCATACAAGTTCTATGGGATTGAGGTCTGCAGACCCTGGGCAACCCAAGTCATTAGATTGAGTTGTCCTTCACTTTTCTTCTTCGCCAGATAGTTCTTGCACTACTTTGAGGTGTGTTTCAGGTCATTATCTTGCTGAAGAATGAAGGACTGCCAAACTAGCCGTAATACTGATGGAATGGCATGCCTCTGAAGTATGCTATGATAGCCATGCTGGTTGAGCTTGCCATGGACTTGGTAAAGATCACCAACTCTGTCACCAGCAAAGCAACCCCAGACCATGACACTGCCTCCTCCATGCTTGACAGTGGGAACCACACATGCAGAACTCATGCGCTCACCCTCTCTGCGTCTTACAAATACTCGGCAGTTGGACCCAAATATTTCAAATTTTGACTCGTCGGTCCATAAGACCGACTTCCACTCCTCAAACGTCCAGTTTCTGAGTTTTTTGGCCCAGGCAAGTCTCTTCCTCTTATTCTGCACTCTTAACAATGGTTTCTTTGCAGCAATTCTTCCAGTTAGGCCAGCTTCACACAATCTCCTCTGAACAGTTGATGTTCTGTACTTCTAGTAGCATTTAGCTGAGCTTGTATTTCAGGGGCAGTTAATTGCCGGTTTCGCAGATTTGTGACTCAAAATGAACTTGTTCTCTGATTCTGAGGTCACCCTTGGCCTGCCTGACCTTGTTTGGTCCTCATGAGTGCCAGTTTATTCAAATCGTTTGATGGTCTTTGCCCCAGCAGTTACAGACACTTGCAAAGTTCTTGCAATTTGTCTTAATGATTGACCTTCATTTCTTAAAGTAATTACAGACTGTCTTTTTTCTTTGCTTAACTGAGCATATTTTGCCATTTTCTGCTCCCTTACATTCAGGAATGACACTTGTGCCTGTGCTACCTACATTTATAGTAATCATGGACCAAAGGTGATTTAAATCAGTTCAAACCCTGAATGCATCAAATATTTCCCCTGTACATCCATTTTAAAATGTTTGAAGTAGTCAAATAAATAAATGTACATATATCTAAAGCGAATGCACTTTAAAAAGCCAAACCAGCGAGAACACAGTAATATTACATTTTAAACAATTATTCAATAAAAGGAAAGTTAGTAAACGACTTACCATTGCCTAGTCAGTACCCTCTCGTCTCTGCTCCACCTTGCAGGATAAGGCGTCAGGCTTGCTGTTGAATGTGGCAGTTAGTCACACAGATCTCTCTAAAATGAGAGACAGCATGCTCTTCAGTGATTGTCAGCATTGAGGCTCGCACAGCAGTATTAATCCTGTTAACGGTGTGCAGGTGGCCGTTGGGATTAAAACTCTTAAAAGTGCATGCATATTTGGAAAGGTACACATGGCAATAATCTTAAATTATTGTTAGATAGTTTTTCCCCACAGTCGATTTGCAGTTTATTTGTTAAATGAAGACAAACTTCAGCTTCCTCCATATTGACGTTGTATAAAGTACACGCTAGTAGTAGACTTTCTCTATTGCCCAATGTGTCCGATGTTGGCAAGCATGGAGACACGGCTTTCATGAGGCTATATCATACGTGTCATTTTGAAAGAGGCAGTTCAATTCATAAAGTTGACAACCTAGTAAAATATGATTCCACATTGCTCTCAGATCTTCATTACAGTGCTCCCTGGTTCACTTTCCCAAAGAAGTAACAAACGAATCATCCAGTCGATTTGGTCATTTTCTCATCCGTTATTCATTTTCACATGTCACCATTTCCACTGCTGAAGTAGATGTAAATTAGTCTGTTTCTTAAAGATTAGACTCATTTGTTTTGACACGTTGACTGCCTCACTCCAGTTAATTAGTCAGCAAGTTTGGTTAAAAAAAACTTCACATTTAAAATAAAGTTGGAATATAGAAACGTCTGGGACTTTCTAAAGATCTGCGGCAGCTGCCTCACAAGCTATCAATCAAACACAGCTTGTACATGATTTGTTGTATTAGAGGAAGATCCCACCCCAACATAGCAACACAATAACTACTTTGCTTTGATTGGTTAAAGCCTGTGACATCTTAAATAGTCCTTTTGAGCTCCTGCCTTTGGGGTGCACAGTTTATAAATAAATAAATAAATAAAAATAACAAATATGTAAATTTACTTAACTTGGCATTGACTTAGGCACAGATTTGAGAGGGCCTGTGTACTAACTGGGTACACCCCTGGCTTGCTCTTTAAAAAAGAAAGTCTTATATTGTCGTACTTCGCTTGATTTCATGGGCTTGCAGCCATCCTGAATTTCTGTCGAAACTGGTGGGTTTAATTTTGTTGTGTTGTTGTCTGTAGCAGAAGAGCTGCTGCTAGTGTATTTGAGAAGTGAAGGCGTGTGCAGCACGCAGCAGACTAGATGTACTCGTGTGTGATACTGGAACTCACTTTGACAAACAAGCATCTTTCTGTCCAGTGAGCCGTCAGAACGCATTTAAAAAATAAATAAACCTCCTTTTCATTTTTAGCGCATTGCTCCATTATGCGGTTCAGGGACTAACTTTCATTTTAAACAATAACTGTACTCAGACCCTCAATCCAATGCTGCCGCGGCCGGGATGGAAGTACGGTGTGCCGAAAGGCTCAAGACACAGCAGTGCGAATAACACGCGTAAAAAAATAAATAAATAATCTCCCAAAAAATTGCAGAAGTTAACTGTGATTTGATTGACAGCCCTAATATTTATGTATTTATTTATGTATGTATGTGTGACAGGGATGGTGTTGTGGTGACATCAGGCCAGGTGCAGGAAGAACAGCAGACAAGCAGTACTGCTTATTTTTTATTATTACATTTTATTTTTATTTATTTAATTTAGGGCTGCAATGAAGGGTACATTTTGACCTTCGAAGGTTCGGAACACATTACCGAAGGAAGGTTCGAACCTTTGATACCTTTGTTTATTTGATTGAAAATCCTATTTTACAGGTAATCCATATAAATGCAATAAAACATTCACATATAGTTTAAAATGTGTTACATGGAACAGTAATCATGTTTTTATAATTTAAATAAAAATACACGTTGTTTATTTACACAAACCTTCGAACACAATAACATATACTGCTTTAATTGTTCTTTTGTGTGTTTAATGAATCAGTATAGCGAATGTTAGAGATGTAATTTCCAACTGGTACAAACTGAATCAAAGTATTTTCAGATATCCCTATCTCACATTTTATTTAAATAGTATTCACTGGTAAGACTATATGGGGTGCAGTGTCAGTTTTACGGAGGGCAATGTTGAAGCACAAGCTACAGTAACAGGTCCTTCATAATTGAAGACAATATATAAAAATAAATAAAACTCTGCAAAAAGAAATTCTATTGTAAAGCCGGATTGTAATCTACTTAGAAATGAGCATGAATCATAGTCAAAATGAACAGTTTTTTATAATTATTTATGTAATTGACGGAGTCTTCAGTTTATCAATTGCGTTTCTTCATTTAAGTATTTCTGGTGATTTTGAGAATACTGATTCTCCTTGGATATGAGCTGTTTTTTAAATTATATAATAAACTATTTATGTATAATGAGCATCAAAAGAAACTTATCACTTATATTTGGATAAAATTCACTAGATGTGATCAAAAGATGACAAACTCTGTTTTAGAGCAGGTGCGGTGACTTTATTGTGCTGATTTAACAGTTGACATCACGAAGATGCTGCAAAATGATCTGTCGATCTTGGGCATGTGTTGTGACTCTTGGTCTCCCAGTTAGTGGCCTGTCATTGACAGTGTGTGTCTGGTTAAACCTACCAGGTTTGAAATTGCTGGCTTTGAGCACCCAACACGGCGAGCCACAGTACGCTACCCTAGTCCAGCCTCCAACATGCCGATTGCATGAAGGCGCTGCTCTCTTGACAGATTGATTTAAAAAAAAAATATATATATATATATTCCCCTGTGATTCTTTTATTGCTTTTATTCAGTCTTGCAGTTCAGCAGCTGAGCTCATCCATATCCAGTGTCCAATCAACTGTCTCACTAACTAGGTGATTAAGTGCATCTGCTTCAGTCACAGTCACTCAAGCTTGTCATGTTTAGGGATAATCGAGTGAGTAAAAAGAAACCAAAAACATTTTGTCTGTTTTGAATTTTTTTGAAAATAAGTGTTAATAGTGATAAGTTTGTTTTGATGCTCGTTTTATCTGTCTGTGTGTGTATAAATAAATAAATAATCTTGGGGGGTGATGCAGAGTGTTCTCTCTGTCTTTGTGCAGAACCTTTAACCCAGCAGACTACACAGACTCCTCAGCGTCTGGGGGAGGTGGGTCTAAGACAGAGGCCTGGGAGTCTGGTAATGATGGAGACGATGGGACAGGTAGACCAGCGTTCATTTTCAAACATACATCGTTAAAACGAGGAATGTAGAAATCCAGAGAATCCAGTCATTTCACTGCTTTGAGTTTTATACACGATCTACCGTTTAACTACCGTTTAGAATGAATGCTAAAAGAAGCCGATTTGAAGTCATTAACAAACGTTTCCACTAGAAATTCAGAATTAAAGCCTTGAAAGACTTGTACTCGACACGTTTTTTCACTCAATGTATTTAGTGCTTCTAAATTTACCACAATTGGTGTGATTTCATTTAACTAACTTTGTCTAAGTTTATTTACTTACGTTTAATTTTAATCTGACTGAATCTCTGTGTAAGAAACAAAGCCAGGCAGTTCTCTTTAGAAAATCGCAGGGCTTTAGCAATCCCATGGGAAGCATTGATGTGAAATCTTAAGGAAGCAAAGCAAAAGTAAAGATTCCTGGAGCGTGGCCTGCCTGTTCTTAGCGCTGTCTGTCTGGGTTCTCAATGCAGGGGCCTGGAGGACCACCATGGATGATTGGGCAGCTGAGGACTGGAATGAAGATGTAAGTTGGTGGCAGAGAGATTCAACATTTGATTAGCTGACTGGTTTTCATGTGTTGAGCTATTGTTATAGCTGCAACTTGAGGAACTGCCTGCCAAGATTTGTGGAACAAATGACCTTGCAAAGTTATTCAGCATACTGTGAGTGGAGGGCGTGGTCAGATTGTACACCCTGACACCTAATTGGACCAGCTATTTAATGTTATATTTTGGTAACGCATGTCTGTGCTTTTATTTGTCTTGGCCAATCGGAATCAGCACTCAACCTGCTATGGATATTTGAGAATCCTTGGAGTTATTTTTTTAATATATCAATTTGATTTTAATGTAGGTTCTTGGTTTAAACCCTCAAGTGGTTCATATTGCATTAGTTTACTGGTAGTCTTGTTTGCAGTTTTTTTTTTTTTTATAAAACAAAAAAACAATTTATTTTTAATCAATATTATTCATTTTGTAGCTTTCTGAAACAAAAGTATTCACTGCATCATCTGCTTTGCCCAATGAAAACCACATCACACCTGGACAAAGGTAAGGCACCTTGCCTACAGCGTCTCTCATAGCCCCTGTGGAGGTTAAATCACATCTCCTGTGTTCTTGCCTCAGAGTGCTTATGCCTTGCATAGAAAGCTTAACATCAAACATTAAATGATACTGCTTTTGTAAACTTTGATTTCTCCATGCTGTCAGATTAACTGCACAGTAATGACATTGCTGTGCTATTGTCTGTTTTCTGAAGTTTCTGAAAGTAGAATTGATAACCAGGTAATAGAGGGAGACCTGGGTCAGTTTGGGTCATTTTCAAACTTTAAATATTCTTGAACACTGTTCTGGTTCCTTGTGTGCTTTCAGCATTGATCTGGTAGCGTTGCTTCAGAAGCCAGCTGCAGGGGGTGCAGTGGGGGAGCTGAACTCGTATGACCCCTCCCAGCAGCATCAGCAGCAGAGCCTGGGCAGTTCACTAGTGTTCACCAACTCCCAGATACACTCGGGAACCAGCAACTCCACTGCTGCCAACCCCTACTCTCACCACATGCTGGTAAGGAGCCTTTTAATGAGCTTTTCTGGGATCCTTAACGAGCAAGTAGCGGGGCTCTGAAAAATACAGCATTGGACGTCCCCATGTGTTGCTACAGCTGTTTAAATAACGTACCTGTCATTTTTCTTTTCGTTAACATTTGTTAAGTCTTTACGCTTATAAATGTAAACTCTCAAGGGTAATTCAGGTGTCTGCTTAGTGGACTCTGGTTTGAGGTCAGAGGTGTGTCCTCTCTGATCGTTGTCTGTGCACTCGGGTTTGAGGTCAGAGGTGTGTCCTCTCTCTGATCGTTGTCTGTGCACGCGGGTTTGAGGTCAGAGGTGTGTCCTCTCTCTGATCGTTGTCTGTGCACGCGGGTTTGAGGTCAGAGGTGTGTCCTCTCTGATCGTTGTCTGTGCACTCGGGTTTGAGGTCAGAGGTGTGTCCTCTCTCTGATCGTTGTCTGTGCACTCGGGTTTGAGGTCAGAGGTGTGTCGGGTTTGAGGTCTCTCTCTGATCGTTGTCTGTGCACTCGGGTTTGAGGTCAGAGGTGTGTCCTCTCTCTGATCGTTGTCTGTGCACGCGGGTTTGAGGTCAGAGGTGTGTCCTCTCTCTGATCGTTGTCTGTGCACTCGGGTTTGAGGTCAGAGGTGTGTCCTCTCTCTGATCGTTGTCTGTGCACGCGGGTTTGAGGTCAGAGGTGTGTCCTCTCTCTGATCGTTGTCTGTGCACTCGGGTTTGAGGTCAGAGGTGTGTCCTCTCTCTGATCGTTGTCTGTGCACTCGGGTTTGAGGTCAGAGGTGTGTCCTCTCTCTGATCGTTGTCTGTGCACTCGGGTTTGAGGTCAGAGGTGTGTCCTCTCTCTGATCGTTGTCTGTGCACGCGGGTTTGAGGTCAGAGGTGTGTCCTCTCTCTGATCGTTGTCTGTGCACTCGGGTTTGAGGTCAGAGGTGTGTCCTCTCTCTGATCGTTGTCTGTGCACGCGGGTTTGAGGTCAGAGGTGTGTCCTCTCTCTGATCGTTGTCTGTGCACTCGGGTTTGAGGTCAGAGGTGTGTCCTCTCTCTGATCGTTGTCTGTGCAGAGGTGTGTCCTCTCTCTGATCGTTGTCTGTGCACTCGGGTTTGAGGTCAGAGGTGTGTCCTCTCTCTGATCGTTGTCTGTGCACTCGGGTTTGAGGTCAGAGGTGTGTCCTCTCTCTGATCGTTGTCTGTGCGCTCGGGTTTGAGGTCAGAGGTGTGTCCTCTCTCTGATCGTTGTCTGTGCACTCGGGTTTGAGGTCAGAGGTGTGTCCTCTCTCTGATCGTTGTCTGTGCACTCGGGTTTGAGGTCAGAGGTGTGTCCTCTCTCTGATCGTTGTCTGTGCACTCGGGTTTGAGGTCAGAGGTGTGTCCTCTCTCTGATCGTTGTCTGTGCACGCGGGTTTGAGGTCAGAGGTGTGTCCTCTGTCTGATCGTTGTCTGTGCGCGCGGGTTTGAGGTCAGAGGTGTGTCTCTCTCGTTGTCTGGTGTGTCCGGGTTTGAGGTCTCTCTGATCGTTGTCTGTGCGCTCGGGTTTGAGGTCAGAGGTGTGTCCTCTCTCTGATCGTTGTCTGTGCGCTCGGGTTTGAGGTCAGAGGTGTGTCCTCTCTCTGATCGTTGTCTGTGCACTCGGGTTTGAGGTCAGAGGTGTGTCCTCTCTCTGATCGTTGTCTGTGCGCTCGGGTTTGAGGTCAGAGGTGTGTCCTCTCTCTGATCGTTGTCTGTGCGCTCGGGTTTGAGGTCAGAGGTGTGTCCTCTCTCTGATCGTTGTCTGTGCACGCGGGTTTGAGGTCAGAGGTGTGTCCTCTCTCTGATCGTTGCTGGGAGGCACTTTTTTTTTTTCCTACCCGTATTCCAGAATAGACAAACCCCAATTTATATTTTTCTGCCCAAATTTGAAAGAATATTCTACATAACAAAAGTAATTCCACAACCCTGAGAAGGATTCTTGCTTGACCTCAAACCTTGATAGCTAAACGTCCACTACATAGTCGCTGTACATTTAAATTCTGACATTTTAAAGATGTTTAATTTCTTCTCCCATGGCAGTCCTCTGTCCTGAGCTCAGGGTTTGGAGAGCTGGGGAGCTCCAAGCTGCCTTCCTCTGCGGGCTCTCAGATCCTGGAGCAGCTGAAATCCCCTGGCCTGGGACCGCTGCCCTCCCAGCAGATAGGGGTCAGCGCTGTGGGGAGCAGCAGTGTCAGCACCTCCTCTTGGGACATCAAACCCCTTGGCTCTCAGACCACTGTCCTCTCGCAGTTCAGTAAGTACACTCCTCACGTTCCCAGGGGCCCCTGAACCAGCTGTGTTGGCAATGCTACCAGACATTTACTCATGCTTTACAGCCACTGCCTTCAGCAGGGAATGGCTCTCAACCCGAGCTGTAATGAGGGATATGCTATATTTAGGAGACACCTGAGCTTGTTACATATACACTGGCTAATCAAGTTCTACTAAAAATTAATAATTTAGGTAGTAAAACTGCTGTGCAATAGGAGTCTTATTTTTGTCCTTAAAGCACAATTTATTTAAATTATTTTTACTGGTAAGGCTATATGAGCTGCAACAGCTTGTCTGCAAAGGCATCCCATTTTTACAAGGGGCAGTGTTGAAGCACCGCAACAGAATAGCAAGGGCTTCAAAAACAATATAAAATAACCCTTGGCAAAGAGGGTTGATGATGGAAGTGGAAATGATATTCTGAATGCTAGTAACCATGTCTCAGCCTAACCCCTGCCCTCAATTCTGATGTCTGTTCTGTCCAGTAGGCTTTAAGACACAGCCTGAGCCGTCCCCTGTGTTGAGCCAGCTGACCCAGCGGCAGCAGCAGCAGCAGCCATCGCTGCCCCTCTCCTCCCAAAGCAGCTCCTCCATGCTGCCCCCACCCCCTGGTCTGGACACCTACCTCCCTCAGACGAAGCTGCGGGACCCCACGCCGCCAGACTCTGCTGCCGCCGCTGCTATCGTCACCGCTGCCAAACTGCTGCACATGCCTCCGGGCACAATCGACACACAGGCAGCCAGCACTCAGCAGAAACAGCTGAAGGTGCAGAAACGCAGAATACCTCCCACTTCTAAGGTACTGAGCGGCACAGCTCCCTTCCAAGGTCTTAATTTGTGTGGTAGCTATAGTGCAGGGGTGGCCAACCCTG
This sequence comes from Polyodon spathula, assembly GCF_017654505.1. NCBI lineage: Eukaryota > Metazoa > Chordata > Actinopteri > Acipenseriformes > Polyodontidae > Polyodon > Polyodon spathula. The sequence goes on along the minus strand of NC_054535.1, from coordinate 108,105,851 downwards.
GTCCTGGAGAGCCTCAGGGTAGCCTGGTTTTTGTTTTACCCCAGCCTGTTAATGATGTAGTTGACTTAATGATTGGGCTTAATTGGTCAATTACTGTTTGTTCCAGGTATTTAGCAATTGATGATTTGGAGCTACCTACAAAACCTGCAGGATTGAGGCTCCCCAGGAAAATGGGTGGCCACTCCTGTATAGAGGAGTAGAACACCAGAAAGTTGCCTGTGTGAGGGAGATTGATTTGTTTGTTTTATTCGGATGTGTAAAGACTACTGTATGTATACATAGAAAATTGTGTGTGGCAGCTGTGTTGTTTTAATTGCACACACACCCATGCTTGTTTGTGACTGACTGTGTGTTTTAGATTCCATCTTCAGCAGTAGAAATGCCTGCATCTGCTGACATAACAGGGTTGACTTTCCAGTTTGGAGCCTTGGAATTTGGATCAGAACCTTCTCTACAGGAATTTGGTTCAACGGAGAGCAACAGCGACACCCCGTCACAAACACACAACAGTCTCTACTCGGAACCTGTGAGGTAACCGAGCTGTCTCCAGACCAGTCACGCTGTGGCCTGTGTAATCATGTGAACAAAACCTACATGCTGCTTCGGTCTAAATGTGTTTAAGTTAACTAGTAATCATCATTGGGATGAACCATTCTTTTTCATAGACATGGAGATAACTGTATAGGGTGCTGTACGATAGAAGCTGATATCAACTCCACAAGAGATCAGAGTGGCTACCCATGCGTGGCCTTGGCACATGTTTTCACCTCGAATGGGTGAAAAAGGTTCTATCTTACACAGCACCCTTTTACTGTTTAAAAAAAAATTATAGAATATAAGGTTAAAGAGAATGCATACATGTGTACAATCAGATCTATGGTAAAAGTTTTTATTTTTTTGTTGAATTGCTATTTCTTCCGCACAGCGATTCCTTGAGCAGCTCCTTGTCGATGCCCATCCCTGCTCCAGACTCTAGCTACTGTCCCCCAGTGGTCACGTCCTCCAGCCTCCCTGCCTTACCCCAGAGCTCAGTCCCTCCGGTGACGTCTCCTGGGCCCTCCTTCGAGCAGAACGCAGTGCACAGCAGGATAGCCTTCCAGAGCAGCCTGGCACCATCGCCCCAGGAAGAGCCCCCTGCCCAGACCACAGTCTCTGTGAGTCATGCTTCTACAGCATGGTTTGCCTTGGGAGGAGAGGCCTTCAAGCACATAACTGACTTTGTGTGTTTGTATACCTTTTCAGTCTCCTTCAGGGTTCACCACCATATTAACCCTTTGCAGTCCATTTATTCAGCGCTTGTCAGGCACGTCGGGTCCAATTTATTTTCACAAGCGCTGTTTAATTTTTTTTTGCAGAGTAAATAGGATTGCAAAGGGTTAATATACTGCATGTGAAACTGAAATGTATTCCGCTGTCTCTGGAAGCCACACTTGTTAATGAAAGCTTCCCCAGAAGATGTAACCCATCACCTGTACTTTATAGAAGCACACATCTTACTACTACAGTCTTGTGAAACCATTATTTATTGAGCTTACTAAAAGATATTTCACATTAAGTGGAACAATCAGTTTCCTCATGTATTTGGTTCAACTCGCAATGATAAATCCACAAATATTAGCGATTTTAAAGGAGAGACGGTTATTAGATGGAATGTGCTATCGAACACTATTAAAGTATGCATTGGAGCAGTTTTTATAATGGGGATTTAGTTCTAAGGTAGATAAGTGTTATGCAGTATAAATGGCTGGAAATAATATGTAGATGGTTCTGAAAAGAAAGAGTTACTAACACTTATTTATTTATTCCAATTACAGAATGGCTTCAATGGAGTAAGAACACCAACAGGTCTAGACAGTAAGTACTTTGGTAGATATTAATTCCTTGAAGACTGGAACGTTAAATACTTCTGAATTGTGTGTGGGACGGTGACAGATTCCGTTTTATAATGTAGCTTGTCATTTTAGGAGTGATTTTTATTGTGAATGTATTAAAAGCATAACTAAATCTAGCATAACTTGTCAAGTGACATAAATGAGACATTTTATAACCCTTAGTCACTAATTCAACTCCTGTGTCCAATGAATAGGGGTGTATCAGTACGTTAGTCTCACAGTGCGATTCAGATCTTGATCTGCAGGCTGCGATTACGTTCTGTATCATGATGCATGTGATTGTCCTGATTTACGTACATTTTAATGATGGACCATTTAATGAATGGGAAGAGTGTCTAACCATACCAGCTGTAAACTCACTTCATTCCAGAACCCCTTGGTGATCTAGCGTGAGCTCTGTTGTGCTTTTGGTCTTTTATCACAATACAAACTGTACATTCTATTATGATACAATGTATCCTCTAAAGAAAGTATCCTGATTTCATCGATACACGATGGATCATTACATCCCTGCTAATGAATTCTGAAAGTAGTGAAATGGGACGTCCTGCCTAATCCAGGATACAAACATTAAGGTGTCGGAGAGCAGCCACACTTCAGCGCTTTGGGATGTTCAGGAGCCTTGGTGTTACTCACAGGAGGCTGAGTGTTGCTTGGTGTCTTAACCACAGCTCAGCTACCAATGATGAGAGGCTGGGCGGGAACCAACAAGCATACATTCCTGCAGAGATCTTCATGTCTTTTTGTTAATTTATTAACAAACGGAAAACTTTGCTTTGCAAATTTCCAGCTACATCGACTGCCTCCACCCCAAAGCCCGAGTCTCCATCACTTCCATTGAGCATAGGACCCCTGCCCAGCAGCGCCCCTGCAGCTTCAGCTCTCCTGCCCAGCTCAGTACCCCAGCACTCGACAGCACTGACCAGCATGGGCCAGAACAGCGAGCTCTCCACAGCACCACTGCAGCAGCTCAGCAAGTACGTCTTCCTGTCAACTGACACATTAACCATTCTGATCTGTCTCACCACAGGATAACAGGTGCAGCACACCCAGTAAAAGAAAACAGTGTGATTGAGTGGCTGATGGGTAGAGCTGTATAAAGGTGGTACCAGACCTACTGTTGGGTTTAAGCACCTGAACAAGGTTTCTCTCCACCACTACATAGAATACAAGGTGTGGATATCCCCAATTTAGTCATCCAGGCACACTTCTGCAACCCCAGGATGAGACTATGATGCCTTCAAGCACATAACTGCCTTTAAATGTGTTGAAAAACCTTTTAGGCAGAGTCTCCTTCATGGTAATCTCTGGCCTGCAGTGCATCTGTAACGCCATTGCTATGGAAATGCAGCGCAGCAGTGCATTTAGAGTAAACTCATACCAGCCATTGCTGTGGAAATGCAGCGCTGCAGTGCATTTAGAGTAAACTCATACCAGCCATTGCTGTGGAAATGCAGCGCTGCAGTGCATTTAGAGTAAACTCTTACCAGCCATTGCTGTGGAAATGCAGCTGCTGCAGTGCATTTAGAGTAAACTCTTACCAGCCATTGCTGTGGAAATGCAGCGCTGCTGCATTTAGGTAAACTCTTACCAGCCATTGCTGTGGAAATGCAGCGCTGCAGTGCATTTAGAGTAAACTCTTACCAGCCATTGCTGTGGAAATGCAGCGCTGCAGTGCATTTAGAGTAAACTCTTACCAGCCATTGCTGTGGAAATGCAGCGCTGCAGTGCATTTAGAGTAAACTCATACCAGCCATTGCTGTGGAAATGCAGCGCTGCAGTGCATTTAGAGTAAACTCATACCAGCCATTGCTGTGGAAATGCAGCGCTGCAGTGCATTTAGAGTAAACTCTTACCAGCCATTGCTGTGGAAATGCAGCGCTGCAGTGCATTTAGAGTAAACTCTTACCAGCCATTGCTGTGGAAATGCAGCGCTGCAGTGCATTTAGAGTAAACTCTTACCAGCCATTGCTGTGGAAATGCAGCGCTGCAGTTACCAGCCATTGCTGTGGAAATGCAGCGCTGCAGTGCATTTAGAGCAGCCATTGCTGTGGAAATTGCATTTAGTGTAAACTCTTACCAGCCATTGCTGTGGAAATGCAGCGCTGCAGTGCATTTAGAGTAAACTCTTACCAGCCATTGCTGTGGAAATGCAGCACTGCAGTGCATTTAGTGTAAACTCTTACCAGCCAATCAGATGGCTGCAACAAGTTCTCTTTTCACCTAATTAAACATAGGTGGGAGAGAAGTGCAGACTTTTGTAAATTCTGATTGTACATGCAGGTATATGTCTGTAGATGGCAGTGAGGTATTTTTTTCTGGCTGCTGAAGATGCACATTAGGACTGTGTATTTACCAAACAGGGATGAAACACACATCTGGTTAAATGAAGCTGCAGGTGTAGCCAGGGGTAACTTCCTGCTCACAATTCTCTCTCTCTTCTCTCCTTTTTTTTTTTTTAAATATAAAAGCTCGCTGTCTAACCACCAGAACAGCCATTCACCTGCCTCTGTGCTGTCTTCAAGCTCATCACACACAGTAAGCAACAGTGTTTTCTTTTGTTAAATAGTGTGGTTCTGTGGGGTGAAAGGAGAGCTGTGTTAAACACCTGTACAAGGTGTCTTCCACCACAACATAGAGTACAAGGTGGGAAATTGTAAACACACCAAGAACTACTGCACTAACACAGGCAAGAGAGTGGAACCCCAGGAGGAGGAGACTATGACGACTTCAAGCACATAACTCACTTATGTTCTAACCGATTCTGCACTGCAACATGTGTTATAATAGGGTAGCACTGTACAATGGTGATTTGATTCACAAATTAGGCTAATTCACAACTAATCCATGTTGACAGTAAATTGTACATGTCCTATTGTACGCTCACTATTTTTGAAATTGCTGATGTGCAAGTCAGACGCTGAAATAGAGGGAGTGCAGTGTACTGTACTTAGACTGTAAATTGTATTCTGTTGAGTTTTTAAATTATCAAATGATAATCTCGAAATAACTGCTGCACCAACAGATTATTCAGATTGAGCTCTTTGCGGAAATCAGGTGCTGACCATCAATTGAGAGTCATTGGCACTCATTACAAATCCAAGCAGCTGTTTCTTCACTTGTTTCACTGGAATGGCACGAGCCTGATCAGCACCAATGACCCTCGCCTGTGGAGAGCTCAATCCAGACAGTCAATTAATTGGTTTGGAGGCGTAAATCACGTGCTATTTCTTTTACAAAGTGTGACTCTGTGGTGCTTTCAGCAGGTGGGACAGGAGGATTTAAGATCTTTGTTGTTTTTCGCAGTACACCAGTGTAGACAGTGTAAGCTCCCTACAGCCTGCCAGCAACTACTCTGCAGCCTCCACGTGTTCCTCCAGCAACGCCTCGGCCATGGTCAACGCAGCCAACACCCTTCACATGACCAGCAGCCTGGGGCTGAGCACCAACAGCGTCTCCATTCCCTCCGCCACGCGCTCCGCGCACCTGCTCTCCTCCACCGGTAAAGGAAGCCTTGGCATGCCGATTTCTAGACTATGAAACAAACCTTTTTTTTTTTTTTACTGTGAGAAATGCAATCCTAACCATAGGCATGTGTAGCAGTGTTTTTAAAATCTTGACTCTTGTCTTCAGCAGGAAAAGCCCCACCAAACCTGTCACAGGGTGTTCCCCCGTTACTACACAATCAGTACATAGTGGGGCCAGGGGGACTGCTGCCAGCTTACCCGGTATGAGAACTGTGTTATATATTCACAGCCTGTTACTGTGTCCCTTTTTACAGGCGCTTTAACCCTTTCAGTCCATTTATTCCGCTTGTCAGGCACGTCGGGTCCAATTTATTTTCACAAGCGCTGTTTATTTTGCACGCACTGTTTTAAAAAAAAAAATTTCAGAGTAAAACAGGTTTAAAAGGCTCTGCACTGCAAAGGGACATCAGTCCTGCATCTCTAGCCAAGCCCCGCCCCTTGTACACTGTATTTTTCACATACCTCTTTATAGACATGCATACTGATAAATCCTCTCCTGATCACTTGTTTTATCACCAAGCTCCTCAATAATGCGATCCAAGTCATTATTTTATTACTATGCATCTCAAAAAGCTCTGAATATCTGTGATAGTCTTTGAGCGCTGGATGTTGAATCTGTTATCTGTATGGGGAAGGGGCTTTGTGTATTGCTCAGATACAAACCCTTTTTTTTTCGGCTTCATTCGTCTCCTATTAGTCTCTCGGCCATTGAAAGGTTTTCTCTGCTTTTTCTGGAGAAAAAATGACTAGAGACCTGTGCTTTGTCTTTTTGATGATGTGGGACAGGGTCCGACACCGGACTGGAAAGGGAAAATCATAATGTCCACAGAGGGTTAATACTGTATTGACACATACTTTTTGGAATCAGCCAGTGAATATTGGATGTTTTATATCTATCTGTAGAACAGTGGTAGAACAAATAGACTTGCTTGTTGAAGTTCACATGCCGTCCTGTTTTATATTCTGTTAAGCAGATCTATGGCTATGAAGACCTCCAGATGCTACAGTCCAGGTTACCCATGGTGAGTTAGTGTCCTGTCCTAGACACACACTTCCACTTCTAAGGGTTTCTAAATGCATTTAGTGGCCAGGTGTGCTGTGGAATTTAAAGTTAGCTGAGTGCACTGTTCTTCCATGCACACCTAAAAAGAAATTCAGATTTGATCCCGAGAGATGCAGCCAAAGAACACAGTACAGTGTGCTGGGTGGGTGCTTTTCAACAAGGCTCTCCTTTGCTATGTTTGTTTTTAGGATTACTATGGAATCCCATTCCCAGGCCCCACAGCAACACTAGCAGGCAGAGACGGAAGCCTCGCCAGTAACCCGTACTCAGGTGGGTTCAGCTTTGTTATAGCTGTGATGATGGCTCTGGTGTTTCCTCAAGAAAGGAAGCAGTTTCTGTGTGTATTCAACTCTATTTCCAAGATTATTCTTGTTGGCTTTAATTATGTTTATTTCTAATATCATTTTAGTAATGTATAGGAGAAAATAGTAACAATTGGTAACTAGGAGCCGATTACCCAGGATCATCTGTTTTGTGTTCCCCCTCTATCAAGCACAAGTTATGAAAATGAACAGTAAGCTCCTTTTTGTAGACTCCACAGCAGTGGTGCATTTGCATCTTTGTTTAGCCAACTTGGTTAAGTAGTAATAAATGAAGCTACAGGTTTTTTTTTTTTTTTTTTGACTCTTGTCTGTTCTAGGTGAAGTGACAAAGTTTGGTCGAGGAGACTCCGCCTCCCCTGCTCCGACCACAAGCCTGGCCCAGCCCCTTCAGCAGCAGAGCCAGACTCAGCAGACCCACCACACCACGCAGCAGGCCTTCCTGAACCCAGCCCTGCCTCCGGGGTACAGCTACACAGGGCTGCCCTATTACCCCGGGATGCCAGGGGTCCCCAGCGCCTTCCAGTACGGGCCCACCATGTTCGTACCCCCAGCCTCTGCCAAGCAGCACGGAGTGGGACTCAGCAACCCCTCCACTGCCTTCCAGCAGGCCAGTGGCTACGGACAGCACGGCTACGGCTCAGGTACCCTGATAAAAAGAGTATTGCACAAGGTGCTGTGAGAGCCATGCTGATATCCACCCTACGAGGGGTTGGCATAGTAGGCTGGAAAATCAGCCTGTATTTTACAGCACTCCACACAGTATCTGTCTATATAGCTATAGATAGATTGGTTTAGATATTATTAGTTCAATACTTGATTAAACAATGGGAACAAGACTCTCATTGCATAGCAGTTTGGTCCATTCCTGGTTTTACTTTGAGTTTTAATAAAACACACCTGCATGCAGTTTGCCACCAATACACTGTGGGTAATGAAAATCTTAGTAGCTGTTTTTTAATGTGACAATTTCCAGCTGATGAGGAGAAATTTCAGATGGCTGTATCAGAGTCAACAATAGATAGAATTGCGCAAGGGAAGGTGGGCAGCTTTATCACTGAATGATTTAAATTAGACCAATAGAAAGGCCAAGAGAGCAATAGAAATGAACATTGCTAAGGGGGCTAAAACCAATTCCAAAATGTTTTTCCAATATTACAACAGCAAGAGAACATTCAAAGAGGAGATTAAATGTTTAAGAGATACAAATGGCAAAATTGTAGATGAAGAAAAAAAATAGCAAATATATTAAATGATTACTTTTCACAAGTTTTTACAAAGGAAGATACTGACAACATGCCCCACATGTCATCCAGTTCCTATCCAGTTTTAAATAACTTTAGCATAACCGAGGCAGAAGTGTTAAAGGGACTAGGAGCTCCTAAAATAAACAAATCCCCTGTGCCGGATGAGATCCTCCCAATAGTACTCAAAGAAATGAAAGAAGTAATTTACAAACCGCTAACCAAGATCGTGCAGCAGTCTCTTGACACAAGGGTGGTACCGACAGACTGGAAAATTGCAAACGTAATACCGATCCACAAAAAGGGAAACAAAACTGAACCAGGTAACTACAGACCAGTAAGCCTGACTTCTATTATATGCAAACTTATGGAAACTATAATAAGATCCAAAATGGAAAATTACCTATATGGTAACAGGGTCCTGGGAGACAGTCAACATGGTTTTAGAAAAGGGAGATCGTGCCTAACTAACTTGCTTGATTTTTTTGAGGATGCAACATCGATAATGGATAATTGCAAAGCATATGACATGGTTTATTTAGATTTCCAGAAAGCTTTTGACAAAGTCCCGCACAAAAGATTAATTCTCAAACTGAACGCAGTAGGGATTCAAGGAAACGCATTTCCATGGATTAGGGAGTGGTTAACATGTAGAAAACAGAAAGTACTGATTAGAGGAAAAACCTCAGAATGGAGTGTGGTAACCTGTGGAGTACCACAGGGATCAGTATTAGGTCCTCTGCTATTCCTAATCTACATTAATGATTTAGATTCTGGTATAATAAGCAAACTTGTTAAATTTGCAGACGACACAAAAATAGGAGGAGTGGCAAACACTGTTGCAGCAGCAAAGGTCATTCAAAATGATCTAGACAAGATTCAGAACTGGGCAGAGTGTAAAGGCACTGCACGCAGGAAATAAAAATGTACATTATAAATATCATATGGGAAATACTGAAATTGGAGAAGGAATCTATGAAAAAGACCTAGGAGTTTTTGTTGACTCAGAAATGTCTTCATCTAGACAATGTGGGGAAGCTATAAAAAAGGCTAACAGGATGCTCGGATACATTGTGAAAAGTGTTGAATTTAAATCAAGGGAAGTAATGTTAAAACTGTACAATGCACTAGTAAGACCTCATCTTGAATATTGTGTTCAGTTCTGGTCACCTCGCTATAAAAAAGATATTGCTGCTGTAGAAAGAGTGCAAAGAAGAGCGACCAGAATTATTCCGGGCTTAAAAGGCATGTCATATGCAGACATGCTAAAAGAATTGAATCTGTTCAGTCTTGAACAAAGAAGACTACGTGGTGACCTAATTCAAGCATTCAAAATTCTAAAAGGTATTGACAGCGTCGACCCAAGGGACTTTTTCAGCCTGAAAAAAGAAACAAGGACCAGGGGTCACAAATGGAGTTTAGACAAAGGGGCATTCAGAACAGAAAATAGGAGGCACTTTTTTTACACAGAGAATTGTGAGGGTCTGGAATCAACTCCCCAGTAATGTTGTTGAAGCTGACACCCTGGGATCCTTCAAGAAGCTGCTTGATGAGATTTTGGGATCAATAAGCTACTAACAACCAAACGAGCAAGATGGGCCGAATGGCTTCCTCTCGTTTGTAAACTTTACGTTCTTAATTTTAATTACCGATTTTCCTTGTGACGCTGGACAGCTTATCTCAACAGCTTTTACAAAGTGAAAAGAGATTCGTTCTGAGCTGCAGCTTGCAGTACAAGAGTTGCACAGTTTTGTGGGAGTTGCTAATTTGCCATTTGGGTTTCTCTTGTAGGTTATGATGATTTAACCCAGGGGACAGGAGGTGGAGAATACAGCAAAGGAGGCTACAGTGGCTCATCTCAAGCACAAGCCAAATCTGCTGGCTCTGGTCCTGGCAAAGGTAAGGGAGGGCTTTCCCTATCAGTAGTGCTATCTTTCTATTAGGCACTGACTGTTAGACATGTAGTTGTCACTGAATTTATACAATTTTGTACGTAGATACAAACATCTAAGAGAAACATGCACTGTTGTTGGTTTGTCAAGAGTGTAGTGCAGAATTACCACTTACTTTCTTTCGCTTAGGTGTTTCAGTGACTTCCAGTAACACAGGAGTTCCTGACATCAGTGGATCTGTCTACAATAAGACACAGGTGAGCCGCTGCCACACATGGATAGACGCAGCTGCATAAGATCTAGACTAGATATGACAGTGGAACTGGCTTTTGTTTACTTGTGAGCTTGAAACCAGTGGATCACAGTTTTAGTGGTTGTGGAAAAGATTTGTTGCTGTTTAAAAACATGCTTCCTTTATGGTATGACAGTACAGTAGCAGCCTATATTAGGCAAACCCTAATGAATCACATTTTTATGTTACAGTAAGGGAATTTGACTTGGGTGGGAAATGTTGGCCTTATGCTGTTAACTTTTTTTTTCTGCTGTGTCCCTTTTGTTGTCCAGACTTTTGACAAGCAGGGGTTTCATGCTGGCACCCCTCCTCCATTCAGCCTGCCTTCAGCACTGGGAGGGACCGGGCCCCTGAACCCGGGAGCAGCTCAAGGGTACGCACCGGCCCCCTTCCTGCACATCCTGCCTGCACACCAGCAGCCCCACTCCCAGATGCTGCACCACCATCTGCAGCAAGATGGGCAGGTACGCCTCCCCTCCCACACCAGGCCTCTCTACTAGTGCTGGGACTGCAGTGCCTGCTCAAAAAAAAAAGAATGAATACCGTTTTATAATGTTCAGTTCAGTTCAGCCAGTGCTGTCAGACTGGGTGAACTGAACATTATAAAACGGTAAGATGTTTGTGTTTTGAACCATATGTGTGACCCAGCCCTTGCCTTTCAATTCAATGGACTGAGATTCCAATTCATTACATCAGATACCTGAATCCTGTGCATCAATTCGCATACATCTGGGCCTGTTGTGTAGTTGAAAGGAAGTCCTGTTTGTGTTGAATGTTTGGAAGCCAGCCAGTGAACAAGACTCTGATGTGTCCTGCCTGCTCTGTCTCCCCCTGCAGGGTGGTTCTGGCCAGCGCAGCCAGCCCAACAGCATGCAGCAGAAGTCACAGGCAAACAAGCCCAACTATGGCAGCTCTCCATACTGGGGAAACTGAGTCAGACCCCCAGGCCCTTTTAATGAAACCTCTAGCAGCAGCAGCCACTGGAGGAATGAAATATCAACAACAATAACTGGCCAGCACAGCGTTTTAACACACGTGTGGGAGAAAAAGACAGTGTTTAATGTGATCTATTGCCCAGCTTTCATTTTTAATTTGTTGCTGTTGTATGTAAAATATTTATGTATGTATTTATATATGTAACAGTAGAGCCTAAATGTGGTTTCTGCATTTGAAGGATTTCTTTTCCATTGTAGGGTTATAAAGAAGAAAAAAAAAACACACTGCATATTGAGAGTATTTTTATTATCTTAAAATCCTTGAACTGAGGAATATTATTATTATTATTATTATTATTACTACTATTAAAAAGAAGCGAAACCTTTGGAAGCGTTTTGTAGCTTGGGTCTCCTCGTCCATGGCTTCAGCTTGTGAAGATCCCTTGTGTTTAAACTGGAGTCTTGTGTTCTTGAACAGTTTCAGGTGTGTCCCACCTCTGTTTTGACACTGCTTGTGAGCAGAGTGTTTCCACAGGTATGTAGGTACTGTGGAGTCACAGAATTACATCTCTAAATATCTTATTTTTTTATACGTGGTGTTATAGCTGTTGGTTTTGAATCAGAATTGACTGTATAAGGATTTGTAACGTGTGTGTTTTTTTTTGTTCTCGCTCATGTCACCTGAAATGTAGAACCAGTTTGAGCCGAGGATGTCCTCTCCCCTCCCTTGTTAGTGTTCCTCAAGTCAGATTTCATTTCTCCCCTGCCCTGCAGCTGTATTTTTGAAGTTTTCATTTTTTTTTATTTTAAACCTGTCACCCACAGAATAAAGTTCTGCGCAGTTCAGTATCTGTGTGTGCCTTCATTGAAGACTCTTTTTTTTTTTTTTAAATGCCAGTATTCAGAGTTTTGTACAACACATTTCATTCACATTTTGACTATTTGGTTGTTAAACATAGACTATTTAATTTGAGATCTGAAACTATGAAACTGGCCTGATTACATGTTTACTTTGTTTTTATCATGATGCAACCAGAAGTCAGCAGAAAATTATTTTAATGTTGTCCTGGGAAGAAACAAATAACTAACCTTTCCCATTGTGTCCCAATACCAAACAAATGCACCCCCCCCCCCTTATTTATTTTATTCATTTTAGAATGTTTTTTTTCTTGCTTGAGCACTTTCATTTCATTAAATCCAAACATTCTTAACTATAACCCCCAGTTTGCATGTTGCCGTGTAGAAGCAGCTGGGGTCACAAATCCCAAGATGCAATTGCATGGATTTCACAGTGGAGCTTGTGTTTTAAAGCAGCAGTCGTGTTCACCGATTTGTGGCAAGGCTGAAGTTCCCGTGCCGACTCATTTTATTAGCATTCGCTAATCGGCAAAACAGTTAAAGAATGTCTTTCCTGCAGTGCCGTTGTCGGAAATGGGTTCAACTCAGCCAAGGAGATGTTTAAGTGTGCTTTGGAATAACATTAAATAGGGCCCGGCTGCGGATTTCAAGTTTTTCAAAACGATAGCTTCAAATACGGCATGTCTGCTGGAATTAGTTATGGCAGGACAGTCCACTCCAAATTTGATTGACCTTTTAACATGACTACCATAGGATATTGTCTGTTGCAACATCCTTATTTTCCCATGTGTATGAAATCTTATGGAGGCTCACTTGTGCAATTTTGCTTTTTGTAAAATGTCTTAAATAGTAGCATTATGAAATCTGATAGTGGATCCTTCAAGTGAACACAAACATGTTTTCTTACAGTTTTGGCCCAGAACCAATATAAGGAACATTTACATCCTTATTAAAACCAAAACTGTAATACAGGGATGAAATCGAGATGCTTTTTATACATTGTAAGAAAACCAGGCTTACTGTTTCCTTAATTTCTACTGAGAGTATAAGCACCAGGCACGACAAACCATTTCAAATCTACTGGAGTAGAGAGTGGTGTTTTGCAAGAGGCAGAAAACAGGAGAGACACTTGTTTTCTTTTCAGTGCTGCATTTGCACACACTCGCACCAGAGTCCAGAGCTCTGTCAGCAACACAGGATTCAAACCGTGACAGCGACAACACAGAAGGATGAACACAGCCCCTTTTAATGCACATGGCTCCGCCCCTGTATGGAAATCAGGATGTGTTTACACACAACCTACTGCTCCTCGGCCACACACTGGACCAACGAGAACACACAGATGGGACCAATCACGAGACACAGAACACAAACAAGCAGGCTGATTTACACACACAGTTAAACACAGCGGCAGTGGGAAACACAATTACACAGATTGCTACAATATGAACTAGCTCTAATACAGAGTAACAGACAATAGGTTAATACTTAACTGCTAGATCTAGACAGTTGGAGATAACAGCTGCTCTCCACCCTTTTTCCAATTGTCCTGAATCTGCAGCATAGATATTTTCTCCAACCTCCCCCCCCACCAGCATTTAATTGCCACAACCTACACATTCCCCTGACAAAATGAGAGGTCCTCTCCTTATCGCTCTCTTCTCCAACACAGACCCTGATTATGTCTCAGCCTGTCTTGACTTGGCAGGCAGGCAACAACTCTTCACTTAACAAAGAACTGATGCCACCCCTCCCGACAGTTCTCAGACACTGCATATAGAAATGGTTAGTCGATTAAATGATTATTAAAATACAGTAGAACCTCATTCATCCGCGGCTCCCTGACGAGTTGGATCTCTGAAATAAAGTACATTTTTGCCAATATATTTAATGCCCATGGTGCACAGACAGAGATGCATGCACCAGTCTAAAACCTGTGCAGCGGATGTCAAGACAGCAGTGCTACAGATGTGAGGATTCATTTGTTGGTATGAACAGCAGAAAGATGCCAGTTCTGTAAAATTAGTTCTCTTGCAGCAGTTATTTAAAGCCCAGCAAACATATTTGGACTCACTGAAACAAAAGACCAGTAGCAGTGGAATTTTTAAAGTGAGGGGCGCTGAAAGCCACTGAACAAAACTGTAACCCCTGTATATGATGGAAACCATGCAAAGCCACATGCCACACCCCCAGCACCCCTAGTTCCAGCGCCCCTGCAAAAGACTATGATGGACTTTGTCAAGGTTCAAAATAACAACTTGCAGCAGTGAATTGTTTAAAAAAAGCTGTTAAAAAAAAAAAAAAAAAAAAACTACACTTCTGTTGGTACATATTTTGTTGAAATGTAAGAGAAGTAAAAATTACACAGCACTTTTTTTTTTTTTTTTTTTTTTTAAAGTAATAAATAGAATTATATTATTTTGAAATCCCGGAAAACTAGCAACATTTAGCTACCATTATTTAATATTAATGTGTGGAATAAACCAGCAATAATACCAGGGGATATTTTTAGCTGTTTTACATGCACTACTCAGTTTATAGGATTAGAATGTTTTATGATCTTACAGCTTTGTAGTATTTTTATTTAGTAACAGAAAAAGCTAAGGAAAGAGGTGTACCCTATTTGAAATTACTTTGCTAGGAGTAACACGATCCAAGTAAACACATTTTAGAACAATATATTGCATACATCTTTAGTAAACACTAACTTGGTTTCCATTACTAGTTTCTGTATTTTACTCATGCATTCTTGTCAGTGACACTTCATTTATCCAGATTTCACACATCCGTGGACATGCCCCCACCATGCAGATAAAGGGAGTGCCATTGCACTAAAATGGTTGAAAGTACTAGAAGTTACATCTGCATGTGCTGTGGCTCGTCAACCAGATATATCTGAGTTTTGGTACTGCCCCAGCATACACTGCGGAATACAGAAGCAGTAATATTGAAAACAAGCTGGTGAAGCCCATGTGTGCAGAACAGTAGGTTCTACATTTCAAAAGCACTGATCAGGAAAGATGGAGTACAGCTGCAGAGCACAGCTTTGATTGTCATCCACACCTGCTGTCTTGGGTTTACTTTCCCTATTCCAAGTACCTTAGGAGACACAGGTACTGACAGGCATCACTTTTATTGTATTGTTCTGTGCATACTAGAAAAGCAGCACTCTGCATCAGCTCAATATTAAAGCCGTCAGAGGTATATTACAAGCAACCTTGTATCAGCTCAGAGGGAAGGACCAAAAACCTGATTGCAACTCCATCCGAGTAGACCAAATAATGAGAAACTAAAAGCTAAAGATTAAAAACCAAAAGCAGCTTGACACTTCTGACTTTACAGTGCACCTGAACCATGCAAAAAAAAAAAAAACTGTAAGCAATCATCTTTAAATAAATGCACATACCAATCATGAAAATGTATTTTATTTAGAGAACTTCCAAACAGGTTTAGACCATGTTAAAACCCAAGCAACTTCCAGGATAGAACACCTGGTCACAAATGTTGCATACATTTTAATTTCTTTATTTAAAAACCTAAGATGGTCTAAGTGAACTAACCATTAAGTGTACACTGCCTGTGCGGTTATGCTCGATGCATTTTGATTTTACAATGCTACCTGCTACTGGTGCACGTCACTATACTTCTATACAATCCAACTAGGATAGCAGCTACCGCCCCCCATACAGAGACAAATAAGCTGTCTTGCACTGAAATGAAGGAACATCCATCAATATGCAAGTCAAATGATCTTTGTTTCCAGGTCAAAGGTTTAATACAGGATTTATACACTGGATTACAAGGTTTCAAAGACCACACATCTTTCTACTTTTGTATTAGTTTAAGCTATAAAAAAAAAGAACCCCAATGGATGTCACATTTGACATTAGTCATTACAGCATTGTTTTCTTAATATTCCATTTTATGACAGTACTCGTTGCACAACATGCAATTGCTCAGGTAAAAAAATAAAAGGCCTGTTTGCCCTTAAGTCTTGCTTTTTCTTATATAAAAAACAAAAACCACCTGTATACTTCATTGATTTAATAAGGCATAAGGATAAATTAAAAAGGCACAAGCTGACACGAAAGTGCTTGCTATAGTCTTCCGAGTCAGCACACCGCTAATTACAAGCTCAGTTCTAAGCGAGCCATTACATATTTTTGCAGCAAGGATTCTTAAAATGATAGAAGAAAGCAGGATGGTTGCTCATACCTTTGCAACTCTAATCCGCTCTCCTAAAAAGCAAGACCACAAGGGAGGTATAACAGGAATTAAGCTACCATTAATAAAATAAGGCAAAACTATACAGTAACCAGAAGACCCAAAGTACTGCAATGCCAGGGTGTTTATCCCTCCTCCTCTGCTTTGGCTTTCCTCTTTTTCTTCTTCTTCTCTGTCTGCAGAGTGTCCAGCGCTGCAGGCATCTCTTCCTCCTCCTCCAGTGCTGCCGCTTCACTCGGACGCTTTTTCTTTTTCTTTGGCAGGGGGGTCGTTGTCTCCTCCACTCCGTTCTCTGCAGACTCCTCTTCCACCTGCTCATGTTTCTTTTTCTTCTTCCCCTCGATCGCTCCACTCTCCTGACAACACAGCAGACACGTTTCAAAAACAGTGCAACTGCATTATAAAATTCAGAGAACACCTTGCGAGACAGGCAAACTACAAAAGTTTTCCTATGAAAGGGTTTCAAAAACTAGTTTTGAAATGCAACAGATCCGTGGTCTCCAAGTTGCAGAGACAGTTTCATGTCCATTCATAATGGGGGGAAAAACCATTCCCTAGAGGGCAGCTTAACCCTCACAAGCCCCTGCAAAGCTGTAGAGAGTGCTGGGCTCCGACAGAGATTACTGCCTCATGCTCCACAACAATTACAAAGTAGTGGCCAATATCCTAGAATGCTAGATAGTCCAATATCCTAGCACATGCTAAAAAGTACCTTGTCCCCATTGGCTTTTACCCTTTCCTACAGTTTGATTTCTAAGGAATCTGACTTCTAATGGGTTTGATAGTCAATAGTTTAAAAGAGAATGAAATCCAATAAAAATAATATCTTTCAGCTCGCAATAAGCTACTGCAGGTGATCGCTGCCATCTTTAAAAGCACAGCATTTTACAATGCACGGCACCAGGCAGTTACAGTTCAGTCTGTTGAGTAAAAGCTATTTCAAGCTCTCAATTCTCCTGCAGGATCAGACTCATTAAATCAGTAGTTTACCCTCCACAGACTGTCAAGTGCTAGATATTGCATCATTTCCAGAAGGAGAAGAGAAAACAGGAGCGAGATTTTTGGAAACACAGCAGGCCTACATTTCCACATCTAAAAGGTGATTAAATTGGGACCTTGGCAGTCGACAGTTCAGAAATGCTTTCTAGAGCCCTGCTCTCTCGGGGTAGTACTGGGACTCACGCACCTGGCCATTGCTCTTCGCTTTCTTCAGTTCCGGCTCTTCGTCTTCCTCGTCTTCACCAGTGGCAAGAGCATCCTGCTTTCTCTTCTCTTTCTTTCTCCTCTTCTTCTCCTTCTTTTCCAGCTTCCGTTTGATCTCAGTAGCCACCTCTGTCGCCTGCAATACACCAACCAGGCCATCACCATTGAGGTCAACACACCAACACACCACTGGCAACATTGCAGAACCTTCCAAGAAGTCTGCGGGTTCAGGGTTAAATGCAGCTGGCCACAGAAAGTGCCACAAGTCACTCTGCATTTACAAGGTGTTTAATGAACGAAGCTGAAGGTTAATACAAGCTTGTGAATAGGAAGACCACCCCCCCACCCCCCATTTGTCCTGTCATACTGAGGTTGTATATAGACAATGAAAATCAGTGAACTCAAAATGGTGAAAAGGCCAGATAGCGCGGCGGGAGAGAGGTGGACGGGTGATGAGGGGAGGGATTTTTGTGTGTCGCTGTGCCGTAGGGTGGTGTTGAGTTGTGTTAGATGTCACCTCATCGGACGCTCCCAGTATGCGGACCTTTAGATAATTTTGATTAAACTACAGTTCCGGGGGTTCGGAATTATTCGTCAACTAAAGTCGGCTCGAAAAACATCCACGCAGGAGTCTTCTGGTACGTAAGTATCTAGGACCACCCCCGCGCAAGACAGGGTCCTCGCACTGCTAAAAAGGTCCTTCTTCTTCCCTCTTCTCCCGCTCTACCCACCCCCTCAATCTTTCCCCTTCATCTCCCATCACCCCACCCCAATTCCCTTATCCTTCAACAAAAACCTTTAAAACTCTTCTTAAAGATCAATAATGCTCACCCCCCACCACTTTATGTCCTCATCACCCCCTTCCCTTATTGGGATCCTCAAGAAATCAAACAACGCAACTCGTAATTAACATCTAATCTAAATAAAGTTAGCGGATCTTATAATCTATCGTCACCGCCCTCCCCCTAAATAATCCAAAGCACTAAATCCCAAATCTTAAATACTAAATCCAACTACATACTAAACAAAAGAAAAACCACTTCCTTCCTTCCCCTCCCCCCACTTTTGTCAACTATACTCGACTCTACTATACGCGTGAAAAAAACTATAAATATAAATCACTCATCACTGAAAAAACTATCTTAATCTATCTTTAAAACAACTTCCGTCGCCATCTAAAAAGAACGCTCAAACTAACCGCCCCAAACTCTAAAAAACCTTGTCATAGTGTACGTCGCTTTAATTCTCGCATCCCCGTCGATGGAAAGGTGAGATTTTTAACCACTAACCACTATATACATGAAGAAATAAAAAATTAATAACACTAAAATTGAAACCCTGGAAACCGTCAGAACTTTGTCAAGCTTATACGAAAGATCTCACAGTCGAGAGCACCATCATCTCATTACCCTGAGTGCGTGAGACCGGTAACGAGCGGCGAACGAAGACACAAGCCGATGAAGCAAAGGAGCAGGAGTGACGTCAGCACGTTAATATCTCTCTAGGACGAAAACTAAGAGAAAGACAGAGGAGACAGAAAACGGTCAAAGAAACAGGTCTGAGGCAAACTAACGATCATCGGTGGAGACAGCACATCGTTTGTGGTTGGTCCGGTAGTGGTAACTCACAGTTGTGAAGGTATAGTGTGAGTAAGACCGTTTGTAACGTCTTGGAAGGTATCAAAATCTTCTTCAGAACGACCCAAGTCCCAATTTACGTCAAGACCGGTGTCTTTCACGGAGTGGTTAACCAGTGACCGTAAAATGTTCCACACACACTAATACTCTGCAAAGTCTATATCACAGATTCTTACACTATCAGAGACAATATCTGTAAACAATCTACGAATACAAAATACATATCGACAAAAATTAAAATGATTAAAAATTATGTCCAGGAAAGCAAACAAAATATTTGAATATGAAAAGGCCGTTCCTTCCCCACCTCCTCTTATTCCAGAGGAAGCTCAGCTGTGTCAGCCTCATTAAATCAGTTTGGAACCTCCACGTGTTCAGTCAGGGAAGAGAGTTGCATCATCCACAGCAAGGGCAGCCCCTCCAGACTCAGCCAGCCGCCAGGGCCCTGGACCTACCTCCACCACTGCCTCCTTCATTACATCAATGTTCTTGCGGGGCGCCTCTCCGGTCTCGTAGAAGGACAGCCGCTCCTCCACCTGGTCACGCAGCTTATCCCCGTACACGCACGTCGGCACCTCTGAAACACACACCGGCTAGTGCAGTCAGATGCAGCACTCACTTGATTTCTTAAAGCAGCAGCAGCTTCTCAGCCACCAGTGGGAACTGAATAGTTACTGCAATCGTACCTTGCAGGTTTTAAGCCAGGTCTCTGGAACCCAAATAAAGACCTGCCTTTGGGCGTGGAAACTTGCATCTGGTTTCAAAGACCCCGATTAAACACCAATCCCGAGCTACCTAATGTTACCCTTAAAGCAGACCAAGAGGAGTGCTAATCACTCTGGAAAACCTACTGCAAGGAAGAGAAAATAAAATCCACCCACATTTCTAAGAAATTCAAACAGATAACTATTCAGATTTGTTCATGCAGGCTTTGCTCAGTTAAAAGTTTATCAACATTCACCAACAGGTGAAATGCTGTTGACGAAAAATAACAGCATCACTGCTAAAGCCTGCACCTTCCAGCTACAGTGGGATGTCCCGCATACACCCAGAGACAGGATCCCCAGCGTGACTCACCTGAGAAGCAGTCTATCCTGGAGGCGATTGAGCACTTGTTGGCCAGGTACCGGGAGATGCGGCCTTTGTTCTTGGCCGCGGCTCGGCCTATGAACGTGGAATGGAAGATCAGGCCATACTTGGGGGTATTTCCTTTGGTCTTCAGGGCTCTGGAAACAAACAGGACAGTGCACCTGGTCGGAACAAGAGCTTCACAAGAGCAGCAGCTCCCCACAACCAGGAGGGAACTGCTTGAAACGGCACTTCAGTCTAGACATTAATGAAACACCCTAATGCTGCAGCACATGAAGATTAAGGGAGGAGGAGGATCCATGTTGAACCTAGTCACTAGATCATGGTCTGCTACAATTCAAGCAAGTAAATACAGTTTGAGCTGCAAACTGTGTAATAACCAGAAGATTTTATGGCTAACAAGTTAACTTAAATTGGACCAGAAGAGGATATTTAAGTGGAAAGGGGATTGGGGGTGCAGTATAGCAAATCCATTGAAGGACTAGGACCATTTCAAACAAGTCCATTACAGCCCTCGTATAGAAACAAGGTAAACACAGATTGACAGTTGTAATGAAGTGTGAGACAGCTGGCCTCCTACCCTGCAGTGATCCCGTCCCTCACACCCCCTGCGTTACACTCTCAGTGCTGGCAGCGGCTGCTCAGAATCTGGGGCCGAGGGGATAGATCACTCCCGCACCACCGTGGCACACAGAGGTAGCCACGGCAGCAGCGCGTCACTTCCTAGGGTCACCCAGCAAGCTGCCATCACCACAGCCACCCTGCAGCAGTACCTGAACAGGGCCTTCTCTGCACCCAGGATCTGCACCGTCGATGCCGGGTACTTCGCCAGGTTAGTCAGGCTGCCTGCGTGGGAGATGAGCCGAGCACCAACCTGCCAGGAAACAGCGAGAGTGAGCACCAAGACACACACAAAAACTAAAACCCAGCATGCAGCCTGCGCTTCAGGACAGCTGACTAAGTTGTGAAAAACTAGTTTTGTTAATGCAGCTGCCTATCGATTTGTCCAGCTTGGTAATCGCTACAGCAGGCAAGTTTGCAAAAGAACGGTTCTGTTTCAGAGAGATTTCACATCAGTACCGAGAGACTGTCAGTCACGGTGAATCAGAGGATTGACAGATTTTTTTTGGTAATGCATCACTTGTGTCCCTCGTCCCTTCCCTTGGTTCGCAATCAGGTTATTAATACTTGAACAGGAGCCAGTTAGACAAACAAATCAGCATGTAGTAATATTTACTCCAAGGTATTTGCTGCATGTTATATAAACAAAGCTTGAGAAGCGTACACAGAATAACACTTTGGAAGCTCCTGAAGCAAAAAAAAAAAAAAACACCCATCAGGAAGCCAACGTCTACTCTGCGACATTTCTCAGCTGTTTTCTGCTAGACCGGGGTGTCCAATTACTGTCTTGGAGGGCCATTCCACTCCAGGTTTAACAGGTAAAATGAGACCATGAACTATTTCAGCGTTTGGATGGAGGTTTAAAATTGGTTCAGTTACACGATTTAAAAGCAGGGTTGGAGCAGAGTATGGGAGTGAAAGAGCCCTGCCCTAGACAGTAACAACAGTGACGTACCACTTCCCCAATGAGAGAGGCCAGGTTGGGGGCCACCTGGCTCATCTTGGAGCGGAGATACTCCTGCAGCTCCTTCCGATACTCTGCCAGAGAGATCACTCGGGTGGAGAAGCTCTCTATGTTGATCAGGTCAATAGGTGAGATGTCCATGCCTGTGGGGTGGGGAAAGCGCACACACAGCCTGGTTACAAACAGGATCTTACACTAGACAGAACTTTCCATACATTAAACTAGAGGGGTCACATCAGTAACGACAGACTGTCATTCATGGGAATCAGTGGATTGACAGATTTTGGTAATGCATCATTTGTATCCCCCTGGTTTGCAGCACACAAAAGACCAAGACTAGAATGAACAACATTTTAAGGGACCGATTAACTCAACTGCACAGTCGAAGGCAGAAGCCACAATGTCAGCCTAAAATGCAAGGACCAGTTTGAAACCTTTGCCCTGCACAGAGTCCTAGGTTGTAGAACTATTTTCATTTAAGTACATCAGAAAATGGTTTGTGGAGTCAGACAAACCTAACACAGCTATTGGGCTGTAAACATGATCGAACAGGGGTCAGATTGCACTAACCCCTGCCTCCTGATCATTTACACATACTTCATTGAGGTTTGATTGAAACCCCAGACTGGGTGGAGGGACAGCGTGGGTTTCTAGCCATGGCTGAGGAGTTCAAGGGCAGTACTGACCCATGGAGCTCCGGGATGCCTCCAGAATGGACTGGGCCTTGGCGCTGTCCATGACCACCTCCTCCAGCCCTTCCAGGCTCTCCTCCGACAGCTCCTTGCGGTTCCCAATTAGCTTCGCCAAGCGGCAGTAAGTGTAGTTCTCACTCGCTATCTTGATCAGCTCTGGGAAGTGGTATCCGTACCACTCTCTAAACCATTGAAAAACACACATTAATAAACAAAAAGCAGGACACTTCAGGGATGGCAATAAGACTCCTGTTGCATAGCAGTTTGATCCACTCCTGGGACGCACCGCAGCTTGTTACCAACACACTGGGGCTGGTGCAACAGGGGTCTTACTTCCATTCCTGTGCTTGTTAGGACAGTGAAGCCAGAGGTCCCAACACAGAGCAGCACTAGCTTGCTGGTGACAGCTGTGGTTTCAGGAATCTGTGAAGTCCTGATAAACCTCATCCAGACAAGCCTGTCTCCCCCTCAGCACCCAGAGGACAGGAAGAGCCCTACCCAAGTGGGTGTGACAGGGAGTTACTATGCCTCCTTTTTTTATACAGTCAGCGCTGGAATGGCACTGCCTGTGGTAAGCACTGGGAGGGGGGATACATACAACACAGTTACAGGAGCCTTACCAAAGCCTTGGTTTGTAATGTGTGTCTACAGTCCAACTAAGTCAAGTTTAAAATCTACATTTTCCTGAAGTTTTCCAGGTGCAGATGATTGGTAGTAATACTCTGAAACTTGACTGGAACAATGCAAACCTATATAGCCAACTAAAAACAAATTTGAGGAAGGAGAGAAGATTCAGATCTATCCATCTTTACATAAAAAAAATAAATTTATATATAAAAAGACATGAATATATAAACGCTCAACATTAAGCATTTCAACAGGCAGGCTAATAGACATGCATTCTGACTACAGGCTCATGACAAGATCACCGTAGCAGTTTCCTCATTAACCCAGCTTCCCTGGCCTGTGTTTATTTCACACGCCTCTTACATATGATACTGTGGCATCATCCCGACTGCTCGTCCCTTCTGGATTGGAGCCATGGCACTACAAGGGCTGACCCATAAACAGCAGCGAGCGATTGATTGACTGTGCCCCACCCCCCTGGTGCAGACCTGACTCGCATGGCAAAGGTGTTGATGTCTTTGTCCAGCTGGTCCAACAGGGCGATGGACTGGATAATCATGTTGTCGTTTCGGTTGACGTTGAACTTCACTTTGGCGCGAGAGTAGCTGTGACCCAAACCCAGCTGAGCCTTGGAGGCAGACTGAGCCGTGAGTCCCTTCACCAGGGCGTGGAAGTGCAGGCGGATACCTGGGAGAGCAAGCCAAGCGTGAGGCAGAAAAGCATTCACTACCGAAAGAGAAATACTAAACAGCACGCTATTTTACTATACATTTAACCAGAACAGCACTGCTTTATTAGGATCATGCACTGACAGATTTTATTTCAGTTTGTTTTTCTTTATTTGCATATAGAGATGTAAAACACTGCAATTGAATACTTGATGTGAAAATGAATGTAAAACATGAAATAGATGCAAAACATAGAAATAGGACTAAACACTCAAATCAATACCAGCATTTAATGAAATTGTGCACCACAGTAAGTGGTATACAGTTTACACAAAAGGATCAAACACCATTTGAGGTAAATGAACAGCTGTATGCATGGCACAGCTGCAACACACTGCTGTCCACCCATAGCAGAGGCCCCCATCCTGCTCCACTGCCCAAGCGTTCAGTTTGACATGTGTTGACATCACTGTTTTAATCAGTGGATTGACAGATTATTGAAACATCATGACACATGGGCAGGGTTCTCAGGAACTATTTACAGGCCAGCGATGGAACAGCCTCAAATGTTTAGCCTGGTTCCAGTAATTTAACCATTTCCTGTCTAGTTTGTCTGAAATCTTTACAACTGGTTTCACAAAACCCTATTACAGGGATAGAAATAAGATTCCCATTGCATAGCATTCCTGGTTTTACTAGGAGTTTAATAACAGAACCCTAAGCTTGTTACCAATACACTGTGGTTAGTCAAGCTCATAGTAAAACCTTGGGCAAAACTGCTATGCAATACAAGTTATTTTCAACCCTGTATTAGCAACAAGCTTGGACTACCTATTGTTTACTTAGGCAAGTAAGTCTGAGATTAAGGATTAAATCAGGGTCAGGCGTTAATCCTATTGTAACCAACTCTGGAAAAGACGTCCTTTATAAAGAATCTGCTTAAACATGAAACTGCATATCAAGCAGGCAGAAATGCACCAGAATTGCAGTCTCTTCCTTGTCCCATCCTCCTTCCCCTCACCTCTCAGTATCTCCGCCACCACCCCCCCGGTCTGACAGGTCACTCCCAGCTCCTCCTGCGCTGCCGCACCGATCCTGCCGTCCGCCACGCCCAGAACCACCTTCCGCTTCTTACCAGAAGGGGGCAGGCTGGTCTCCAGTAGCAGCTTCAAGTCTGCGTGGAAAACACCTGCAAGAAGAAAGAGCTCAGCGAGGCAGGCAGGGTCTAGACAGGACAAGAGCAGCAGAACGCAAACTGGAACGTGCTGGTCAATTGCACAAATGTTCAGTTTAACACATGCAGACATTGTGTCAGTGGATTGACAGATTATTGAAAACATCACTACATGAGCAAAGTTTTATACCCTCAGAGTCATTCACAACAGCCATAACTTTGCTCTTTACAGCAAGGCATAAACTTTTTTTTTTTTTTAAATACCAAGCACTACTAAGGCTGGTTTCACAGACCCCGATCAGCAGAAATCCTGGACAGCCTAATGTTACACAAGGCAACGCAGACCAACATTACTGCCAAGCAGGATCTTTAAACCCAGCTGATCTAGTTTTACATCATGGATGTACACATGGGTACTCTGTCAATAAGCCAAACAGTAATAGATAAGCCATGAGCAAAGCACACTGCGAAATTAAGACATTTCTATGACAAATCACTGGTATAAAGTCTTACTGCCTCGTGGCATTTCTATGTTAGACTACCACTACAGGCTCTCGCTCACCTTCAGAGATGGCATTGATGTTCTCCAGGGCTGCCTGGGCGGATTTGAATGGCGAGAAAGCCACCAGCTGCACGATGTTGTTGAATTTGCCAACATTTAAAACACTTGCCTCCACCTGGACGGAGAAAACAGACAGAGCCAGTTTTTAATGATTACGGGCAATGCAGCCAAGTATAAACCATACCCTACAGACTGAGGATGCACCAACCCAGCCACGGCTTCCATTGCTTCACTCTCCAGAAGTTAGCTCGGTCTCCTGTTCCTGTCCCAGACTCCCAGCAACAAGACCAGAGCGCCTCATCCAGGAGCGAGACCCGAGTGCCTCATCCAGGAACTGCACTCAGAACCCGGAGTGAACAGCCAACTACCCAATCAGGTAGGATAACAACTTGTGAAACGTATATCATATTTTTTTTTTTTAATTACTTTTAGAAATAAATTTTGGTTTTACAAGTATGTATGTACCGGTTTACACAACAGTGTTCAGTGGAACTGTGTCTGTGTTTACAGCACAGCTCCTGGATGCAGGCACAGTCAGCTGGCAGACGCGTACGCTCCTCCATAAAGTACAATGCAGCCCTCATACCGGAAGTGGTGTTATATTTTATTTTTAGGTAGTGTTAGAAACAATTTCAGTTGTGTGTATACATACCCGTTTACATTTATAGACCTGTTTCTTTTGAAAAGTTTATTTTTTCACCGTTTGTAGTGGTGCTGTATATGCACTCATTTTGAAAATAAAGCCTTTTATGCTTAATTTTCCATTTAAATAGTGTTTGTGATGCAAATATTAGATACGATGTTCATGAATAAAACTTGAGTTGTATCACAGTATTTTTTATTTTCATAACGAAG
Source organism: Polyodon spathula (assembly GCF_017654505.1). Classification (NCBI taxonomy): domain Eukaryota; kingdom Metazoa; phylum Chordata; class Actinopteri; order Acipenseriformes; family Polyodontidae; genus Polyodon; species Polyodon spathula. Next base: position 108,079,512 of record NC_054535.1, on the reverse strand, counting down.
CAGTTTAAAAATGTACGGTTCTGGAGTTAAGTTTGGTATTCTGGACAAACCTTGATCTTACTGTGTAGCTGGGCTGGTGAGGGGCTTTTGGGCCAGCTTATTCAGGGATGTAAATGTAACTCCTACTGCTTAGCAGATTCCTCCATCCCAGGTCTTACAACGAGCTTGACTGGCCACAGTACAGGCAACAAGCTTAGGCGTGTCTTAAAGCATAATAAAATCTGGAAATGGATCAAACCCTACTCTTAAAAGTAGGGTTAACAAAGGATTGAATATTTAAACTATTATTACTAACTCTTTATCCCACAAGTGCACATTAAACGTTTCCTATAGAAACAGAGCAGAGCCTTACCTGAGGAAGCAGCATGCCAATCTCCTCAGCTTCCTTAACTACAAAGAGAGCGTATCCAGCCGCATGCTCGAACAGGACGTATAAGAGAACCTGGGGAGGCAAGAGGAGACAGGCTCACATTAACACACACACCACAAAAACACACGCCAAACTCAGGGTTAGAAACCTCAAACTAGCCCTGCCTTTCCAAACAACCAATTAACCTTCAACTGAACACCTCATGAAAGAGAAGAATCAAACAGAATTATTTTGAAGGTTAAGTATATTACTTCAATAATTGAATAGCCATCCCTCCAACACACTGTTCCCCCTTCTCTTATAGCTGTGTGGACTCTACTAGTCAAGCTGCAGGGGTCTGATCTGAAACAGAGAGCTGGGTACACCAACACTGGAAGTTTCTAGCTCTGAAACTGCTGCAACAGCAATCAAGAAACCCAGCACTGAAGAACAGTTTCAGCTTGCTGCCATTGTAATGCACTTTCCACTGTATTTAATGTATCATGCAGTATGCATTTCTCTGTATTTGAAGTCTTATGGATTTTCTTGTGCTTACTGCATCTCGTAAAGCACTTTGTGATGGTGGTCCACTATGAAAGGTGCTATATAAAATAGATACAGAACTCGATTCGCACTGTGCTCTGCAGAACGAGGATCGCTATACGGTTCTGCAAGAGGAAAGGGTTCAAAGAAAACACGTAGCAAGTAGAGCTGTGTCGTCGAACGTGATGTCATTTCCGTGACCAAATCCTGGTTTGCATGCAGTCCGAGTCCAACAGCCCACGTGCGATGGTAAAAACTTTGCAGAACACGTGTGGATTTAACTATTTAAGAACGCTATGCAAGTAGACGACTCATTAAACAATACACAAGTCTCCGACCACAATCAAATCAAACTTTCGAATCGAAAATTTTTGTCATATCTAATAATTTAAAATATGTTTCAAAGCAGCAGCGAGCAAGACATTGTCCACATTTCTAGCACAACGCCATGAAAAAAGCCACCGCGCGTCCATGTGCCCCTATGGCAGGGAACACGAGAACCCTACCACGTGGTCATGCTGCAAAAACAAATTCCCTCAGAAATCAAGCAAATAAAACAAACCCACAAGCTTTAAAGCAGTCGGATTTGCGAGGATTGAACACGATTCACAGCATCTGTAAAATCAGACAGGCGAGCCCCCTCCCCCACTCACACAGCAGGTCCTGTGAAAACCAACACGTGGATTTATTTGCACCCAGGACTTGAGAAAAGCAGTTATATTTACACCATCGTCTTAACCACGCACGCAACTATCTTACATGTACGGGTTGACATTTAGCGCTGGCGAAACAGCTCGATAAGCGCCTGCGACGGGTTTATTTAAGGAGCGGAAACTTTCGCGTCTTATTCATGCGGCCTATCCGCTCGACAGCAGCAGGCGCTCATCGACTTCAGGAAGGCTTTTCAAAACAGATTCGCAGCATTCAGAGCACTGCGCTGCAGGCGAAGAAGACTCTTCACTTTACCGATGCGTGGTGTTATACACCCGCTCCTATCCGCTGTATTAATGATCGCTCACCATGCTTGCCTTGCCGTGCCGTGCCGTGCCGTGCCGTGCCGCTCCGCTCGCGCTGTACTGCCCCACAACCACGCGCGCGCCTCCTCTTCACCCAGCCCAGCCGCGTCCTCCTCCCGAACTCTCGCGAGAGATCACACTGCGGGGGGGGGGGGGACGCGCCGTCTACTGGAATTACAAAGCACTGCAGCCCACTTCTTACAATGCAAACACATTCTCAATGATATAACTATAACACGCATGCATGTACTAATCTACACCCACAACCCAGACCAGACCTGCATTGTTTAAAGACACTGTGCATTACACATTGATTCATGAAGAATCAAAGCTTAGGGGCGGACGCGCATAGATGCGTAGGACAGACAGACAGACAGACATATGGACACAGCCTGAGAGACATGGCTGTAATGCTGTTGTTTTAGTTTCCTCAGTTCTAATAGATTTAAGCCCAGGTTACTTTAATGTAAAGCAGAGAATAGGATGATGTGAACACTAGTTAATATTAACAGTGTTAAAAACATCGCGATGTAACCCTTTCAGTCTGAGGTAGTGTATGAATATATCGTGTAAAGGGGTTGTCCTGTTCTCAAGTATACTCATTCTCATTCAGCACTGAAAGGGTTAAGAAGGGGTGACCAGGGTGTGGCGCTGTTCCAGGACACGGAAGCGTGCTCCAGAACTCAAGGTACTGCTGCAGAACAGGTAGGGAAGCAACGCAAAATCACTGTTTTATATATATATATATATATATATATATATATATATATATATATATATATATATATATATATATATATATATGATCTGCTTTAATGTGATTTCCCAACACGATCCATGGAGTCAGCGCAGACGCCGCTATCGGTAACAGTTGGCTATGTAATGTTGATGCAGAGTCCCTGTCGAATAATACAAATGCGTAAAGTTGAAAAGCTTGTATTCGTTGTTACCACGTCCCATTTTGCCGGTCAGTAATGTGCAGCGGAGAGGGGCAATCCCCGGACCGGACTGTGAGAGGCGTGTAGGGCTCTGTTTCACTCAGCACTGTCAACGCTAGACCTGCAGTGACAGACTTTCACAGGCGCTTCCTACGAGCTGATAGCAGGCCTGGGCTACAAAGTATGATTTCATATTTGTGAATTTCAGTTTATTGTTTATTATTTATAAATGTACAATTTACCGTCACTGAAAACAACCCCAGAATATATGTACTGATAAGGGTCTGAGTTTTTCAGTAAACTCATCAACACAAAGAAGATTAAATATTACCTTTAAATCATAAGCCTAAAATATGGATTAGTTAAATGCCTACCTATTTAGCATCCTCTTTTACGAGGATGCTAATTTGAATTTTTTTCTCCAGTCGTTGCAAATGACGGCTGGAGGTGACGATTGCCTATTTAGGTATTTAAATAGGACTACTACCACTACTGTATGTTTTCGAATTTAAGACGCAGCACAAATTTCCCACCATCAATTTGAAGAACAGATAATAACATATTTACAAAGTTACAACCTCATTTACGCATGTGGAGGCGGTTTGCAACCCACTGCTACAGAGCATTAAAGTTACGTGCTGCTTCTCAATACGGGGGTCTGTCTGATCAGCTACGTTTTACATGAAAAATATTTTGCTAATGTTGACATAAATCATATAGTTTTATTAAAAAGTGTTATTATTATGACATACCGTTAAATTAATCAATACCAGGATAATAATAGACTGTGTGTTTTTGTTTGATCTATTATTGTCATTTAATAACAGTGGTTAACTTTACCTTACTACCCTGTTTACAAAGGGCGCGAAGGTCAGGTTACATTTCTAAACTCCGGGAACTGTATATCGCTACGTGGAAATGAAGGCAGACTCGCAGCAGAAAGAGCACTTCTCAGTTTAGTCCACTAGTCCACTCTGTATCTGGAAGAAGCAGTAACAGCTAGAGCTTGATAAAGTAGTGTTGCTGTGGCAGAGTGTCACAGCCTGCAGTAAAGATGAACCACTGTGGGCCATGGCTATGCCAAAATAATCTCACGCTGCACATTGAAGCAGTGAGGTGTGGCAGGAATGACATTTTTGAAGCAAAAAATAAGCGTTTGTCAAGGAGTGATTTCAACCACACAAAAATATAACATTATAACTAAAAATGGTGTTTTTTAAATTATATATTGCAACGTTGACAGTCTGCGAGGTAAACGTCACCCACCTCCCTGCTGCAGGGAATGGTTAATGGAGGGTCAGCCTATCAGGAAAGAGGACACTGAATAAGGGGGCTATGGAACACTGTAAAAGGTCTGTTTGGGGCTGGCGGGCTGACATCAGGAGCGGTGGGATTAGGGGCGCTATGAAAGCAGCTGCACGCCCTCACCATGAGGAGAGCGTTGATAGTAAATGAAGAGATTGGTTATCTCTGTGTACAGCACACAGTTGTTTTGCGTGGTCGAGGCCTACAGCGACCAAGTGCATTGAGAAGCCTGTAACCAGTTCATTGCAGCCTCTTCTGTTATCAGTTTAAAAGGCACTGCCAGCTGCTACAGCACGTTCGGTTGGCACCCAGCAATTGTACAATAAATAAACCGGGAACTGGAAACGGCAACATCGTCTCTCTGGTCTCCTTCAGCAGTGAAACGTTACAATATATTTATTTTTTGTTAAAAACACATTTCATAACATCTTAAAATACAGCCATTTGTTAAAGAATAAAAAAAAAAAACATTGAACAGTACGATCAATCTCCTGTACATAAAAATAAATTAAACCTTCATTTACTTACACCTAGACAGATACAAATGTCACATATTTAAACAAAAACAAGCTTTGCGTATCTAAAATATAACTAATGTGGCGTTTTGGTCCTGTATCTTGATTCCATTTCCAGCGAACCCTCCCTTTAATTTCAGAGTTTTGTGCATATATCTACTTCTTTTCACAGTCTACCAATTTCCTGTGGTGCTGGATTAGGCTGGTTTTACTGTAATATGACATGAGTTATGCTTGTGTTAGCCAGCTCAGTGTCCTGTGCGTCTTTCAGTGGACGGTAGAGCCGTGGGTATCAGGTGGCACAATGCCGAAGAGGAGAGCCGTGGAGAGCCTGGTGAGTCTGTGTCTTAGCAGCGTGGCCGACAACATGAAGGAGTGGGCTAGAGACTACGCTGACAACTACCTGGACCAGTACAGCTTCCTCTACATCATGGGCCCCTTCAACCAGCTCCGTAAGGTCCCCCGCACGCCGCTCTGTGTGTGGTCCGAGTAGGGATTCATATTGTAGTGTTTGTCCTTTTCCCTGAACTAAGCAGCACCGTACCCCCTGCTCGTCAGGCTGGGATTCAGGACTGGAAGTTTCAGCAGTATTATAGGAAAGTCCTGTTTTAGTCAGAAGGGGATAGTGTAAAACAACAGTAACATTTACTGGTCACTTTTTAAAGTTGGTTATCTGTTAATAATCAGCTACTAACATATTATCCTCTGTCTCGCTCCCCCTTCTCCTTCTCTGCCTGTCTCCCCTCTGCATCTTTCCCGCTCCCTCACCTTTCCTTCTTTCTGCTCCCCTCTCCCCTTTCTCTTTCTTACTCCCCCCTCACTGACCCTCTCTCTCTCTCCTCCCTCTCCCCCTTCTCTTTCTTACTTCCCCTCTCACTTGCTTCCTCTCCCCTGCTCTCACTTCCCGTCTCATGGACCCTCTCTCTCCCCTCCCTCTCACCCTTATCTTTCTCACTCCCTTCTCACTTCCTCCTCTCCCCCTGCTCTCTTGCTTCCCCTCTCTCTCCCCCTTCCTCTCCCCCTGCTCTCACTCCCCCTCTCGCTGACCCTCTCCCCCTTCCTCTCCCTCTGCTCTCTCGTTCCCTCTCTCACTCCCCCTCTCTCTCCTCTCCCTCTCCCCCTGCTCTTTCTCACTCCCTCTCTCACTCCCTTCTCACTGCCCCCTCTCTCTCTGCTCTCCCTCTCGCTGACCCTCTCCCCCTTCTTCTCCCTCTGCTCTCACTTCCCCCTCTCACTGACCCTCTCTCTTCCCTCCTTCTCCCCTTCTCTTTCTCACTTCCCCTCTCTCTCCCTTCCCTCTACCCCTTCTCTTTCTCACTTCCCCTCTCTGTCCCCTTCCTCTCCCCCTGCTCTCACTCCCCCTCTCGCTGACCCTCTCCCCCTCCTCTCACTCTGCTCTCTCGCTCCCTCTCTCACTCCCCCTCTCTCTCCTCTCCCTCTCCCCCTGCTCTTTCTCACTCCCTCTCTCACTCCCCTCTCACTGCCCCTCTCTCTCTGCTCTCCCTCTCAGCGGGGAGTCTGGTACAGGAGTTGCTGCGGTTGCTGTCAGAGTCTCATCGTGTGAGCCGCGCGTACCTGCACCTGCTGCTGGTGCCTCACCTGAGTGCGCTCAGTCTGTCCGGCTGCTCCAGCATCGTCAGCAATGCCGTGGCCCAGCTCGTCGGGGCCCGGTGCCAGGTAAGGACCCCTGTGCCACAGGGCTCCCCCACACTCACATAGTGATCAAACCTAAAAAAGATATCAAAGCACTGGTTAGCTTGCTTTTAATTATGCAGAAGCTGTACATAAAACAATATGCAGTTATTGTTTAAACTGATTTTTGCAGAATTAAACCGTGCTTTAAAGATACCATTTTTTTATCGCCTGCACTGTTTTGTCATTCATTTCAACACTACTGTAAAATCCTCTATCTCTCTGACCCTGTTTCTCCCCGTCTCTGTCTATCTCTCTGTCACCCTGTCTCCTTGTCTCCCTGTCTCTGTCTCTCGTCTTGTCTCTATGACCCTGTCTCTGTCCCTGTCTCAGAGCCTCACCTCCCTGTGTCTGTGGAACTGTCTCTCTCCCTATCTCTGTCTCTGTCCTTGTCTCTATGTCCCTGACCCTGTCTTAGAGCCTCACCTGCCTGTGTCTGTGGGACTGTCTCTCTCCCTGTCTCTGTCTCTCTCCTTGTCTCTGTGACCGTGACCCTGTCTCTGTCCCTGTCTCAGAGCCTCACCTCCCTGTGTCTGTGGGACTGTCTCTCTCCCTGTCTCTGTCTCTCTCCTTGTCTCTGTGACCCTGACCCTGTCTCTGTCCCTGTCTCAGAGCCTCACCTCCCTGTGTCTGTGGGACTGTCTCTCTCCCTGTCTCTGTCTCTCTCCCTGTCTCTGTGTCCCTGACCCTGTCTCTGTCCCTGTCTCAGAGCCTCACCTCCCTGTGTCTGTGGGACTGTCTCTCTCCCTGTCTCTGTCTCTCTCCTTGTCTCTGTGACCCTGACCCTGTCTCTGTCCCTGTCTCAGAGCCTCACCTCCCTGTGTCTGTGGGACTGTCTCTCTCCCTGTCTCTGTCTCTCTCCTTGTCTCTGTGACCCTGACCCTGTCTCTGTCCCTGTCTCAGAGCCTCACCGCCCTGTGTCTGTGGGACTGTCTCTCTCCCTGTCTCTGTCTCTCTCCTTGTCTCTGTGACCCTGACCCTGTCTCTGTCCCTGTCTCAGAGCCTCACCTCCCTGTGTCTGTGGGACTGTCTCTCTCCCTGTCTCTGTCTCTCTCCTTGTCTCTGTGACCCTGACCCTGTCTCTGTCCCTGTCTCAGAGCCTCACCTCCCTGTGCCTCTCTCCTTGGGACTGTCTCTCTCCCTGTCTCTGTCTCTCTCCTGTCTCTTGTCTCTGTGACCCTGACCCTGTCTCTGTCCCTGTCTCAGAGCCTCACCTCCCTGTGCCTGCGGGACTGTCTCTCTCCCTGTCTCTGTCTCTCTCCTTGTCTCTGTGTCCCTGACCCTGTCTCTGTCCCTGTCTCAGAGCCTCACCTCCCTGTGCCTGCGGGACTGTCTCTCTCCCTGTCTCTGTCTCTCTCCTTGTCTCTGTGACCCTGACCCTGTCTCTGTCCCTGTCTCAGAGCCTCACCTCCCTGTGTCTGTGGGACTGTCTCTCTCCCTGTCTCTGTCTCTCTCCTTGTCTCTGTGACCCTGACCCTGTCTCTGTCCCTGTCTCAGAGCCTCACCTCCCTGTGTCTGTGGGACTGTCTCTCTCCCTGTCTCTGTCTCTCTCCTTGTCTCTGTGACCCTGACCCTGTCTCTGTCCCTGTCTCAGAGCCTCACCGCCCTGTGCCTGCGGGACTGTCTCTCTCCCTGTCTCTGTCTCTCTCCTTGTCTCTGTGTCCCTGACCCTGTCTCTGTCCCTGTCTCAGAGCCTCACCTCCCTGTGCCTGCGGGACTGTCTCTCTCCCTGTCTCTGTCTCTCTCCTTGTCTCTGTGACCCTGACCCTGTCTCTGTCCCTGTCTCAGAGCCTCACCGCCCTGTGCCTGCGGGACTGTCTCTCTCCCTGTCTCTGTCTCTCTCCTTGTCTCTGTGTCCCTGACCCTGTCTCTGTCCCTGTCTCAGAGCCTCACCGCCCTGTGCCTGCGGGACTGTCTCTCTCCCTGTCTCTGTCTCTCTCCCTGTCTCTCTCTCCCTGTCTCTGTCTCTCTCCCTGTCCCTCTGTCTCTCTCCCTGTCTCACCGCCCTGTCTCCCTGTCTCTGTGTCCCTGACCCTGTCTCTGTCCCTGTCTCAGAGCCTCACCGCCCTGTGCCTGCGGGATTGTAAGCGGGTGCAGCCGGGTGTGCTGGTGGACCTGGTGGAGTTGCTGCCGGGGCTGCGCAGTCTCGACCTCTCGGGGTCTCAGTGCAACACACAGGTCCTGTCTGCTGTGGGCTCCTCCTGCCCTGCCCTCCGCGAGCTCCACGTCTCCAGCTGCAGGGCTGTGACCTCTAGGGGGCTGCTGCACCTGGCCTTTGACCCCACACGGGGGCGCTCCACCCATTCTCAGCTCCGCAGGCTGGCTGCCTCTAACATTGACCCCAGAGGTGGGGTGGACAGCGTGGGGCCAGCCGCCTTCCTCCTGCTGGCTTTACCCCACCTGGAGCACCTGGATCACAGCGGCCTGGTGGAGGCCTGCTCCCTGATCTCCCGGCTTCACTTCCACACGATCGACTGCTTCGCAACAAACGAAGGCTTCCCCTCTCTGAGCGAGCTGGTCCACAGCAGAGCAGGCGAAGGAGTGGACAGTGAGGCCAGCCCGGTCTGCTTGAACCTGAGGCAGATGTCTGAGGTGGAAGCCGAGCTGCTGGGGACCCTGACGCCTGTGTGCAGAGAGGTGGTGGAGGCGTCTGTGCTCTGCGGAGAGGAGCTGGGATCTGATTGGGGTCTGTCACTGTGGAAGACCCTGACCCACCTCACTGTCCAGTCCACGGGGGTGCACAGCCGGCCCCTGAGGGACCTCCTACTCGCCCTGGAGGTCCTGGGGCCCAGCCTGCGCCTGCTAACCATCCAGGACTTCTCTCTGGATGACTCTCTGGATCTGATTCTGAGCTTGTGTCCGAACTTAAGGGTCCTCCACTGCCACCTCCAGCCCCCTGCCACCGCCCTGCACGAGGGCCACGAGGCTCAAGACTCTACCTTGGCCGTGGAGCTCCGACTACTGCACTTCAAGGACTTCTTTCTGGGGTTCCCTCCCTGCTCCCCCGGGCTCTCCGCGCAGACCTGCGCTGGCCTCCAGGGGGCCCTGGCCTCGCTGCTAGCTGGCGCCCCCCAGGTAGAGAGGGTCTCCCTGCACGGCCTGCCCTTCTCCCTGGACAGGGTGCTCTGCAAGGCCCTGGAGGGACCCGGGGCCCCCCTGTGCCGCCTGCAGCACCTCAGCCTGGCACACAGCAGCGTCTCTATGAGCACCGTCCTGGGGCTGATGGACCAGGGGAACCAGCTGAGCAGACTGGACCTGAGTGGCTGCCAGGAGATCTACCGCAGAGACTTCGACCGGCTGGAGAGCTTGGCCAGGGAGAGGGGCTACGACCTGCAGATCACCTGGAGCTGAGGCCCCAAGGCTGGGGGGCAGCAGTCAGTTAAAGATGAAGGGTTAAGAGCCAGTGTTTTGGTCTGTTTTTGGTGTTTATCGCTTCGGGTCTGGAAAGCAAAGTGTTATTGTGGTTAGATCTGAGGACTGGGAGCCAGGAGGCAGTGTGGTCTAGTGGTTATCTAACTTGAATAAAGCATAGCTGAAGTAAAGAAAGTATATCAGAAGAGGTGTTTAATCTTTAGGTGTGCTGTTTTCAGTACTGCAAGCTGTGTGTTATCCCTGTGGTTACATGAAACCAAAAAGGGGGTTCCTGCCAAGCAAATGCAGAGCACCTGTATGGGATTTCTCTACTTTGTTTTTTAGAGATCACTTGACTTGCTAAATAAAAACGAACTGATCTGAGTCTTACAGACTGCTCAGAAGATCATGTGGTACTTTACTATATTCAAGGGTTGGCCGATTTAAATCAAGTCGATTAAAATCACTGATTTAAATCATTGGATTTATAAAAAATCATTGATTTAAATCATTGTTTCATTTACTACCTATTTTATATAGTTTCTCAAGGAAAATACATGAAAGGTATGTTTTAAAAACCTTTTATTAACACGAACATCTTAAACCCTTACTGTCTATAAACTAAAACTCTTAGGGCTATCTTCTGATCACAGAGCAAATGTGAGTACGTAAAAAAAAAAAAAAAAAATACTGCACTGAAATGGTATTCTGAAGACATGTCTTGCCCCGTTATAGAGCATTATAGAGATTATAACATCTGTTACAGAAAGACAGTGATTCTTGGTGGTAAATCTCCCTCCCGACTTGTGAGAGCACTAAGTAACAGGAACAGAATACTCTGGACTCCTTGGCCTGACACTTCGTTCTGAGGGTTAAAAGGCAGTCAGTCAAGTAGAAAAGAGACAGAGCTTCGGTACACTAACTCATTGACTCAGAGGGCAAATGATGTGTCAGCCACGAGTGACGAGTGAGCGACGGCGTAAATGGGGTCGAAGCAAAGTATCTGTTCCTTCGTTTGATTTAAAAGCATTTTAAACTGTAAAGACTGTGAGAGACCCTTTGAGGAATAAAAACCTTTGTGAGTGTTTTGTTTTGTTTGTCTGTAATTGTCTTGTGTTATATATTACTAGACGGCTAAACATGATTCCAGAGCTGTGCCCAGAGGCCAGCACACACCCAGGACAGCACTGCACTGTATCACAATAAACTGGATTAGCACCAGTAGCACTAATTCACGCAGCAGACGTGTGTATGTGTTTTGTGTGGGTGTATAATAAAAACAGGACTATTACTTGCGTATTATAATTTAAGTAACACACACTGCTGTATTACTTAACATTATTATTGCTTACTGTTTGTTTCCTCGTCAGGCACTGGACAAACAATAAAACAAACCTTTGCACCTGGATTACAATGGTCTGTTTGTTCTTAAACAAATGAAACTAGGTTTATTTAGTGGTGCAATCAGGAGCTTTAATAACTGAACACACTATAAAAAGCAAAGTAGTCCTAAGTAACAACGGCATGTGTTGGATTGACACAGAAAGAGGAAATCAAAGAAAGAAAAGAAAAGTGACTGGGATGAGTGAGGGGGATTTTTCTCTGGCGTACTCCATCGCTAAATTCTTGTAGTTCACATATTGTAGTTCACATTTAGAGGATGCCACAATGACAGATAATTTGCTTTATTTATGTATTCATTTAAGATTGAGTAATTTACTTTGGTATGTAACTAATCACAAACCACCATTTCCAACATCCTTAAATTTACAGTTTGGAGGTACTGTAGAGCTACAACTACTTTACTACAAAAAAAAAAAAAAAAAAAAAAAAAAAAATAAAAAAATCCATGACTGAAAAAAAAAATGATTTCAGTAAAAATAGACATGGTTTCCACACTATATATGGAGATTGCACAGTTGTACAGACTGAGTAATCTGTGCTGCACTGCTTTGTTGTCGTCTTTTACATTTTTTTTCCATGACTCACTACCTCACTTCTTGCTCTAGTTTGTAATGCATTTCTAATATTTAAGGGAAAAAAATGACCTGGTAATTAAACCAAAAACCCTCAGAAACCTCAAGCTGTTTGTTGTCTCATTTTGTAACAGTAACATTGAGCTCTGAGAGTTAATTCAAATCTGAGCACACACTAAGGGTAAAGTGCCTCTATGTTTGTACCTGCACTGGCAGTGAAGCGTCTCTGATCCCAGGACTTCCAGAGCAGGCTTCTTCACACATATTTCAGAAACCCTTTATTCCAGGGAGCCCTGTGGCTCTGTGCAGTGTGTAGATCATGATGTAATAAAACAACCACACACTGCTCTCTGCTGCACTGTTATTACTCAATAATGGAAGAGCAAATAAAGCACTGCAGAGAGCTGACTCTAATCAACGCCCCCGTTCTGAAAGCACTGCAGAGAGCTGACTCTGATCAACGCCCCCGTTCTGAAAGCACTGCAGAGAGCTGACTCTGATCAACGCCCCCGTTCTGAAAGCACTGCAGAGAGCTGACTCTGATCAACGCCCCCGTTCTGAAAGCACTGCAGAGAGCTGACTCTGATCAACGCCCCCGTTCTGAAAGCACTGCAGAGAGCTGACTCTGATCAACGCCCCCGTTCTGAAAGCACTGCAGAGAGCTGACTCTGATCAACGCCCCCGTTCTGAAAGCACTGCAGAGAGCTGACTCTGATCAACGCCCCCGTTCTGAAAGCACTGCAGAGAGCTGACTCTGATCAACGCCCCCGTTCTGAAAGCACTGCAGAGAGCTGACTCTGATCAACGCCCCCGTTCTGAAAGCACTGCAGAGAGCTGACTCTGATCAACGCCCCCGTTCTGAAAGCACTGCAGAGAGCTGACTCTGATCAACGCCCCCGTTCTGAAAGCACTGCAGAGAGCTGACTCTGATCAACGCCCCCGTTCTGAAAGCACTGCAGAGAGCTGACTCTGATCAACGCCCCCGTTCTGAAAGCACTGCAGAGAGCTGACTCTGATCAACGCCCCCGTTCTGAAAGCACTGCAGAGAGCTGACTCTGATCAACGCCCCCGTTCTGAAAGCACTGCAGAGAGCTGACTCTGATCAACGCCCCCGTTCTGAAAGCACTGCAGAGAGCTGACTCTGATCAACGCCCCCGTTCTGAAAGCACTGCAGAGAGCTGACCCTGATCAACGCCCCCGTTCTGAAAGCACTGCAGAGAGCTGCTGATCAACGCCCCCGTTCTGAAAGCACTGCAGAGAGCTGAAATCAACGCCCCCGTTCTGAAAGCACTGCAGAGAGCTGACTCTGATCAACGCCCCCGTTCTGAAAGCACTGCAGAGAGCTGACTCTGATCAACGCCCCCGTTCTGAAAGCACTGCAGAGAGCTGACTCTGATCAACGCCCCCGTTCTGAAAGCACTGCAGAGAGCTGACTCTGCAACGCCCCCGTTCTGAAAGCACTGCAGAGAGCTGATGATCAACGCCCCCGTTCTGAAAGCACTGCTTGCTGGTGAAATGCTTATAACACAAATACCTCTCAACACGCCACAGCAACGCCATTGTCTCAACAGTCTTATATCACGCCACATCAAAAAATCCTTTAAAATGTGTATTGTTATTGTTATTATTTCCTGTCATTATCAAGAACTGCTGATAGCATCATTAATACAATGTATATTATCATTCACAGCGGAGCTCTGCGCTGCAGTGTTAGCAATGCTTCATCATTAATACAATGTATATTATCATTCACAGCGGAGCTCTGGCTGCAGTGTTAGCAATGCTTCATCATTAATGGCATGTTATCATTCACAGCGGAGCTCTGCGCTGCAGTGTTAGCAATGCTTCATCATTAATACAACGCATGTTATCATTCACAGCGGAGCTCTGCGCTGCAGTGTTAGCAATGCTTCATCATTAATACAATGCATGTTATCATTCACAGCGGAGCTCTGCGCTGCAGTGTTAGCAATGCTTCATCATTAATACAATGCATGTTATCATTCACAGCGGAGCTCTGAGCTGCAGTGTTAGCAATGCTTCATCATTAATACAATGTATATTATCATTCACAGCGGAGCTCTGCGCTGCAGTGTTAGCAATGCTTCATCATTAATACAATGTATGTTATCATTCACAGCGGAGCTCTGCGCTGCAGTGTTAGCAATGCTTCATCATTAATACAATGCATGTTATCATTCACAGCGGAGCTCTGAGCTGCAGTGTTAGCAATGCTTCATCATTAATACAACGCATGTTATCATTCACAGCGGAGCTCTGCGCTGCAGTGTTAGCAATGCTTCATCATTAATACAATGTATATTATCATTCACAGCGGAGCTCTGCGCTGCAGTGTTAGCAATGCTTCATCATTAATACAACGCATGTTATCATTCACAGCGGAGCTCTGCGCTGCAGTGTTAGCAATGCTTCATCATTAATACAACGCATGTTATCATTCACAGCGGAGCTCTGCGCTGCAGTGTTAGCAATGCTTCATCATTAATACAACGCATGTTATCATTCACAGCGGAGCTCTGAGCTGCAGTGTTAGCAATGCTTCATCATTAATACAATGCATGTTATCATTCACAGCGGAGCTCTGAGCTGCAGTGTTAGCAATGCTTCATCATTAATACAATGCATGTTATCATTCACAGCGGAGCTCTGCGCTGCAGTGTTAGCAATGCTTCATCATTAATACAACGCATGTTATCATTCACAGCGGAGCTCTGAGCTGCAGTGTTAGCAATGCTTCATCATTAATACAACGCATGTTATCATTCACAGCGGAGCTCTGCGCTGCAGTGTTAGCAATGCTTCATCATTAATACAACGCATGTTATCATTCACAGCGGAGCTCTGCGCTGCAGTGTTAGCAATGCTTCATCATTAATACAACGCATGTTATCATTCACAGCGGAGCTCTGCGCTGCAGTGTTAGCAATGCTTCATCATTAATACAACCCATGTTATCATTCACAGCGGAGCTCTGCGCTGCAGTGTTAGCAATGCTTCATCATTAATACAACGCATGTTATCATTCACAGCGGAGCTCTGCGCTGCAGTGTTAGCAATGCTTCTTTGTTTGGAATCCTCTCGCTTCTGATATGAGGAACTCAGGGTCCACCATTGCAGGAGTTTATGAATCAATTGTAATAATGCCTTCCTGTAACTGAAGGGCTGAGTAGAAAAGCAGAGTATACCTCATTTACTGTGTTTTAAGAAAGCAAGGCCTGTTTACTCCAAAGTATAGTCAGCACATGACTTTCTATGGACCCCAACCCCCCTATAAAATGTTTCATTTGCACGGTAATTTTGCAGTATAGCCATGCTTTTCCCATTGTTACACAATGCATTTACCATAGTGTACTGTGGTTTATCATGCTTTTAGATTTTTTTTTTAATCAATTCCCACTGGGGTCTTGTCACGTCTGCTGCGTTCTGCAGATTTTCACCTACTCTTTTTATTCGGTCTTATTTATTTTCTGTTCACTCTGCACACACTCTTAACTCAGGGGAGATGTCAGGAGGACAGAGATGTTATAAACTCCTGGTGGTTTATCTTCGAGCACTGGACGATCTGTAAGTAAGTCCATATAACCTTTATTTAATCGAAAAGAAAGACACTCAAGACTCAGTTATTTTAAGTTTTACGAATCAGCGCAATGCTCCTTCGGTATATTTAAATGCTTTTAATATTTGGAAATAGGTAGGTTGATCAGACCTCCAAATTCCAACACAAGCAGTTTATAAGCACCCACTTCTACATTTCAGTTTCATTCAATATAACACTCTCTTAAAACCAAAACATAGTTTCAAAACCTTATAGCAATGCAACCAATACATGTAAGATATAATAATGTTAGTAATATGCTTACCTCCTATTATAAGGAAAAGTAGCGTGAACAAAGGAATCAGTCTGGTGGAGATCTGCAAGTGATGGACCACTTCACCCTGTCAAGCAAAGGTCTTGAATGTGGTACCCCTTTGCGAAAAGTGTGAGTTTTTATGGGATTCGTCTCCATAGGAATACATGGAGAATCTTTATCAAGTCCAATTCTTATCTCTTTGGCACACAACAGCCTAAAAATGTACAGCCTTGTGCCAACAATTAATAAAAATATAACACCTGGTCCACACATCCAATCATGATCTCACCCGCTCATTTCTCGACCCCTCCTCTATCTAAAAAGCTAGGCGAAACAAAGAAAATAATATTATTTTGAATATATGAGTGTTGTCTGAAATATATACAACACTATTAGTTATGATTATATTGATTATATGTATTAATGTCTAATATTCCCTCATGCCATTCTATTCTTCAAATTAGTTTTCCTTCTCTCTTTACAGGCATGTGCTTAACAGATATTATAGGGAACTTCCATCTTATGTTTTTCCAATATAGAGTTTCTCTCCATGGATAATCTATTTGTTTTTTATTTAAGTGTAAGATTGTAATGTCTCTGTCCTATGAGTTTCCTAACAGCACGAATTCAGCTGAACTGTGGACGACCTCTTATTTTTTTCAACGGCACAAAAACCAGCTAAAACCAGTTCGCTAGCGGTGCACTTAGCTTTCCAATTTCCAGCGATAATCAAGGTTTTTTCCAATTTTTCTATGGCGAGAAGACACTCTAACCTGACGCTGTTAGATAAGAGAACTCCGCTCTTCATGCCAACTATCCCTCCACTTTCTGGCACGACTTCAAGACAGGCTCACAGCAAGTTATAAAGTTTTTACTTTCTTAAAACCCATCTTCTATTCTTTATCTTAAAATTACTTTTTAAGCTTCTTATTTTATTTTTCAAACAATATCCCTTTATGTTGCATCATCTTTTAACTCAGAGTCAAACTAGACAGTTTATTCCCTATGGCACACGATTGTTAACTATTTTAAATGTAAACCTATCTTAATGAGAGACAATTTCATGTATATTATTATAACAGGCAGTGTTAAGCATATGGTCTTACACGCACAAATAGTTTATAGTAAAAAGCAAGCATATTAAACCTTATTTCAACATTTAACAACATTTTCTTAGGCTAAAAAGGGTGCTGCAGAAACTTAGCATTCAATTCTGGGAATCAAGCCCATCTTGATAAGAAACTGCCTAAAAACTGGCCACTTGTATCAAACTATACCAGCTTCTACTGCATGATTTTATGTAAAGAAAACACATAAGTTTCACAATTAAGAATTAAAACAGCATTATGCATTACTTTTGAGTACACACTTACACAATTTTCCAAACTAAAGATTATACAAACAATACAAAGGATTATAACACATATTATTGCATTAATACATTTCATTTTAAATAGGCACAAAGTCAAGGGTTTCAGCTCGCTCCCAGCAGGACTCCACTTCGGTCTCAGGTTCCACTAGGGTAGGCTCAGTGAACACGACAATAGGCTCTCGAATCCATCGTCTGGCATCACAGGTGTGAGTCGCCATGGCCTTGACTTCGTACCTACAAGACACTTGTACACGCTTAGTAGGGACACCTTCCTCACACTCTAATTTTCTCAGATGTGCCCATTTTACTAAGTGACCCTTTCACAACTCATGCATTCAATGCTCTTAATATCTTTTTGGGTTTACATTTAAATGAGAGAAAGAAACACCTACAGAATCATTGCATTCAAATAAGAATCTACAGTGTTTAGCCAAATGACTGCATGCCGGACAAAGTCTGAGCCCAGTCACTGATGACTTGCTTTGGCACAGATTACATGCACAATTAACAAGAGGATTATGTTTTACTTTATGTGTCAGGGTTACTTGTGCACCATGTACAATAGTTCTGGATCTGTACACATTGTTACTATACACTTCTTTCTGCTCACATGGAGACACTTTAGAAGGGATGCCATTCATCCAGAATACAGTAGGGGGCCAAAACTCGCTGTTTTTCATATCAGCAGGCACCTAACTTGTAGTTTGTTTATCATCATTAGTGGGCAAACTCAATACAACTGAATCTGAATCAGTTGATGAACCATGAGCCTTAGCTACTGAGATTCTCCATACAAAAGGATTCAATGTTTTACTGACCAACGTAGCTGATTCAATGTTATTTGCGACATTTTGCTACGGCTTTCCTGATTGGGGAGCGTTGGGGTCACTTCCTTATCACAAGAACGTTTAGTGCACTGTAAAGGAGTTGATATCTTTAAGGAAATGGGATGATCGCTAATACCTCATGTCTTATGCTATACCAGTCTTGTCAGTCACCGCTGCAGAGATCAATCTGTGAGGGTAACATGAATATAAAATATTAACCTGAATATAAAACATTAACATGAATACAAACTATTATCATGAATATAAAATCACTGGGTGCAGGACTGGCGTGAGTTTGTGTGTGTGTGTCTCAGCTGTGATGAGCTGAGTGCTCATTGGTCCTTTCCTCCGGAGAGCCCGGTTAGCCTCTTGCACACCTCCCAGTCTTTCCTGGCGAGGGCAGGGTCCCTGGCCAAGGGTGCGGGCAGGACCAGGGAGCAGTCACTGTCGAAGTACTTCCCAGTGACCCCCTCCACGTCCTCCGACACCGCGCAGTATATAGAGCTCACTGCTCCCTCCTCAGAGGACTGCAAAAACAAACAAGACAGGGGTCAGCAGGCAAAGTGCAAGCAAAGCACAAGAAGCATTGATAAGCATGGTAAAACCAAGAGAAGTATACTAAACAATATACATAGCAAACCATGCTAATGAATTGTATACTCACAAGAACAGCGAGGCAAAATGAAAAATTAAAATACAATTTTACTGTAGCAAAAAAACAGTATACCAGGGGGTGCAGTCCGATCCATACCAGGGTTTAAAAGTAGCTTGATTAGCCACAGTCTATAGCAGAGAGTGTCCCTTCCACTCCTGGTCTTTGTTCCAACCTTGTTATAAAAATACCTGAATTGAACCAATTAAACCTCCATCCAGACCTTGAAGTAGTTCATGATATAATGTTACCTGTTAAACCTGAAATGGCATGACCCTCCAGGACTGGGATTGGACACCCCTGGTCTACAGGTTCCAGCAGTGGTCACAGCTCTGGCTCTCAAGATCTATTCCAGTCCTGGTCTTTATTCAAAGCAGGTCCTAAATGAGTTCATTGCCTCTTAGCAGGTTCTGTTAACTAATTTAGTACCTGCTTGGAACCTGGACTGGAGTTTAGTACCACCAGAGTGTCTAATTACCCTTATAAAAGCTTAGCACAGTATTGTAGCTGCTTTTGTAGTGATGGCTTTCTGAATGAAGTATTAATTATGTTATTACTTGTAAGTTTGACATTATGTGTAGGTGTGTGTCATTTATAGTTAAGTTGTTTTTAATCCTGATGTTTAAATTGTGTGAGAATGTTTTTATAGTTGTTTCAATGTGCTTAATAATTCAGTTGCTTTAATATGTTTTTAAATTAAGTTTCTATACAGTGTTGTGTAAGTTTTGAGTTCTTTCATTTCTCATTGTCAAAACCAGCTATGTGCAGTTTTGCATTGCCTAACACGATTCAAAGTCACAGATGGTCGTCTGAGCTAAACGCCAAAAGGCAGGAGATTAGCAGAGATAGTGTGAGATGGGGGAGAGGAACTGAAAGACAAGCTGGATGCGCCCTTCTAGGTACAACGTGGTATGCAGCTCCCCCCTTACCCCCCCCACAGAGGGAAGGTGCAATGATAGAGTGGAAACCCCTGTCATTTGACAGAAGTAACACAAATGGGAGTGGAGTCAACAGTTGTTTACAAAGGTATAAATACCCAAAATGGTAAAGTGTTGTCAGTCTTTTCATCTCTTTCGAATTAACTCCATGGATAGCCGTGCTTTCTGATACAAACATATGCACTGAGCTGTGCTGAGGCCTGGTCTGAAGTCAGTTTGAATCTCATGCTCATATGATTGTATTGGTGGTACACCGTTCTTGTATATAAAGTGTTTTTTAATCAAAAGCCATTTGTCACCTTCATTTTTTTCACTAAACTTTTACACAATTTTCAAATTACTGGCTTCATATCTACCAGAATCACTGGCTTCATATCTACCAGAATCACTGGCTTCATATCCACCAGAATCACTGGCTTCATATCGACCAGAATCACTGGCTTCATATCGACCAGAATCACTGGCTTCATATCGACCAGAATCACTGGCTTCATATCGACCAGAATCACTGGCTTCATATCGACCAGAATCACTGGCTTCATATCTACCAGAATCACTGGCTTCATATCTACCAAAATCACTGGCTTCATATCTACCAAAATCACTGGCTTGTTTTCCCAATATGGCTGTGCAGTCAGGTATTTGAATATTAAAGCACATGTTTTCCCAATAGGGCTGTGCAGTCAGGTATTTGAATATTAAAGCACATGTTTTCTGCTAGAAAGCCCTTTTCTTTCACCCCACCACGCTGAAGGTTTGCTCTGGCTGCCTCTTGCCCTGTATTTTGAACCTTGCTCACAGTTCTAATGCACACCAGCGATGCAACATCAATAAACCACAACCTTTGAGCTCTTATTGACTCCTGATAAAAGCTAATCTAGCTGCATAGCCCTGACCCCAGTGATTGTTTGCTCATGAATGGGGTTCGTTGTTAAGTGGTTGTAAAAGCCAGGATCCTTTTTAAATCGAATTTCTTACCTCTTGCTTGCACATGCAGTGATATCACCGATCATCACTTTGAATCAAACTGTGCCTTCTCACTATCTACCTTCCTGTGAGGTAGGTCACATGACTTGATTGAGGCTACAGCATGGGGTGGGGGGGGGTGTAGGGGGGGGCCAAGAAGCTGTTTTATTTTAAATATGCGCAGTGATAAAAAAAAAAAAAATAATAATAATAATAAAAATAAATAAATAAATAAAAAAATAGCTCCTTTCTGGTACATGGCACAGGAAGTGATTAGGTACAAGAAAGCACAACTTTTCATCCATAGCGTTTTTAGGTCACATTCAATTCTATAAAGCATGATGATAATGTTGCAGTGCTAACGAGATGCAAAGAAAAAGATTTGAAAGCCTCGGCTCGAAGTGCTTTAAGCATGCTGGTGGCAGCGCTCAGCAAGGCAGGCAGGAACGTTACCTTCATGAAGAAGAAACCCACGATATTGAAGAGCGCTCGTATGAGCCAGTTATAATGTCTCATCACCTCTGTCATCACCACACCCGGGTGCAGGGAGTTAGCAGTCACTCCTGAAACACGCACAGAGCCAAGGATTCGAGACAGTGACACACACATCGGGGCTTTTAAAGGGGTATTTACTGAACAGTATGTGCATTATTTATTTCATATTTTACCTGGACATTTGGAGAGAAATGGGCAAGCAATGCGTCATTTTGCTTCCAAACTGATAATGGCATTGCATGGACTCTTACAAACATTTTTATTTTGGCACAATCCATTCTAGTGTCTGCCCTATCACACATAACCCATAAACCATTAAACTAACAAAGTGTCCTCGGGAGTATCAACAGAACACAAAATGCGTGCGAGTCATCGCTCAGGCATTCTCATACTTGTACAGGCATGTATCCCTGGCTCTCTGTTCTACACAATCTGAAATGGATAATATCACTGTTGCCTCTGCAGCTTGCAATGAGGAGGAGTAAAGATCAGTGGAGGACTTTGGCTCCTGGTGACAAGCCGACCGCCTCTAACAACCTAAGAGAAGGCTGTTATGAAGCTAATGAACCTGCTTTACTACCCATTCTGCACACTGAGACCTGAACGAACCTGCTTTACTATCCATACTGCACACTGACACCTGAATGAACCTGCTTTACTACCCATTCAGCACACTGACACCTGAATGAACCTGCTTTACTATCCATTCAGCACACTGACACCTGAACGAACCTGCTTTACTATCCATTCTGCACACTGAGACATGAATGAACCTGCTTTACTACCCATTCTGCACACTGACACCTGAATGAACCTGCTTTACTACCCATTCTGCACACTGACACCTGAATGAACCTGCTTTACTATCCATTCTGCACACTGACACCTGAATGAACCTGCTTTACTACCCACTCTGCACACTGACACCTGAATGAACCTGCTTTACTATGCATTCTGCACTGAGACCTGAATGAACCTGCATTTACTACCCATTCTGCACACTGACACCTGAATGAACCTGCTTTACTATCCATTCTGCACACTGACACCTGAATGAACCTGCTTTACTATCCATTCTGCACTGAGACCTGAATGAACCTGCTTTACTATCCATACTGCACACTGAGACCTGAATGAACCTGCTTTACTACCCATTCTGCACTGACACCTGAATGATCCTGCTTTACTACCCATTCTGCACACTGAGACCTGAATGAACCTGCTTTACTACCCATTCTGCACACTGAGACCTGAATGAACCTGCTTTACTACCCATTCTGCACACTGACACCTGAATGAACCTGCTTTACTACCCATTCTGCACACTGACACCTGAATGAACCTGCTTTACTACCCATTCTGCACACTGACACCTGAATGAACCTGCTTTACTACCCATTCTGCACACTGACACCTGAATGAACCTGCTTTACTACCCATTCTGCACACTGACACCTGAATGAACCTGCTTTACTATCCATTCTGCACTGACACCTGAATGAACCAGATGGAAGCAGATGGAAGTGCTCATGGATAATGGTGTTCAGAGCGGGTTTAGGGGCAGTGGAAACAGGCAGTGACATGTGGCGCCACGCCCAGCTCTGCATGCCACCTACCTGTGCCCTGCAGTCTGCGGGCAAGCTCACTGGTGCACAGGATGTTGTGTAGCTTGGTGTGATTGTACACGCTGTCCAGCCGGTAGGTCAGGTTCTCTCCGTGGAAGTGCGAGAAGTCCACCACCCCTCGCCAATGATTGGCTGAGGACACGTTGACAATGCGGGCGGGGGCGGAGCGCTTTATGAGATCTGAGGGGGGAGGGGTGGAGACGTCTTTAAGAAATTCATCTTGCACAGGGCCCCCATAAGTTATTGGGAGAGTCAGATTGTGGGGAGGATAGACGGCTCTACATACATCTGTATGTCACACTTACATTTTATATTTGAACATGTCTCTTGAGAATACAAGACATTGTGCAATGAACTGGATACCAGTGCTGGCACCCAACTGTGTAAAGAACAATACATATGCAGTTTATGGATTTCTAAACATTTATTAAACTAAACGGAGGCTTTTACATTTACTGATGGCAACCTTAGCTGCAATTGCAATGTTCAGCCTACACACAAGACACTATGCAAAATGATGTTAACAGGTGTGCTGCTTTAATCTGATTTCAGTGTTTTCCACATTGGCTTTCATTTTTGCTCTCACCCAGCAGCAGGTGCGTCAGTAGGAAGGGTCCGAGGTGATTGGTGGCGAAGGAGAGCTCCAGTCCCTCTGAGGTCATGGCTTTAGGTAGTCCTGGAACCCGGAACCCAGATCCCAAAACACAGCAAGTTACAGAGAGAGACTGCGACCAGGAGACAGACCCCCCCACCCCAACTACAGGACCTCCCCTTCTTCACTATCTTTCTTTATTTCTCTTTTCCTCATCTAGGGTACTCCTCTGTTCCCCTTTTCTTTCTCTTTACCCCTCCCCTCCCTGCCTCTCACTCATTTTCACCCGTTCCCTCTTCCTTTTCCCCTATACTAACCCCCTCCCTGTCCCCTCTGCTCACCGGAGGCCCCTGCGTTGTTGACCAGTATGTCCAGTCGCTTCTCCTCCTTGTTGATTCTGTGTGCGAAGTCTCTGACGGAGCGCAGGGAGCTGGTGTCGACAAGCTGCAGGTGCACGTTGCTGTTGTGTGATTTCCTGCGGATCTCTTCCAGTGCGGCCTGGCCTCGCTCCTGACTGCGGCACGCCAGGATCACCCGCGCCTTCCTGCGAGCCAAATCCAGAGCGATGAACTTCCCGATGCCTGGGGGAGGGAGGAGTCAGTCAGGTGGAGGCTGGGCATCAGGCTTATCAGCTTGAATGTAGACCTCTCTTACAGACCTATTCTGCCCCAATTGTTTCTTCTATCTTGTATCAAAAACACAAGCCAAGTTAGAAGAACTCATTGGGGCAACCTTGGCCAGCACCAAGCAAATAGGCACAACTGTAAAAGCGGTGGGGTCAAGGTTGCCCCAATTGTTTCTACTAACTTGGCTTGCGTTTTTCACGTGTTTGATCCACTTTTACTGTGCCTGAAACATATCAAACAAAATCACAGATCAAGGAATCATGATATGTTTTCATTATGAAACTTGACTGTCAAAATGAAAAGTTTACAAAGTTAGTATCAGATAGGACCTCCCTGAGCTTTAAAACAATCCTAGCAGAGTTGAGGCATAGAGTTGATCAGCCTCTGGACAGACTGCTGCTTCCTGTGCAGCTGCAGTGTCACATAAAACCCTGAAACTTGTCTTCCCTTGTACAGTGAGAGCACCTTTGTGCATACGGAGTGTATGCAGCAGAGATGAATGGCTCTGACAGAAACAGCTTAATTTATATGAAGACTTCCCACTGATGATGGGAATGAGAATGCAGAGATGGGAGCCCAACTAACAAGATTGAAGTTTTTTGTAGTTATCAGGCTTTTGAAGACTGTCACGCACACCTGTCGTGGTTTTGACAGACTCAGGGAAACGGCGTGGCATTCGTGGATTGGAGGAGTGGATGTGCTCGTTAACCAACAGGTCATGAGGGAGGGTATAAATAGACGTGTAGTAAAGTGATCTGTTCCTTTGTAAATGGTTAGAACAACCTAGCAGGAGAAACCTGCGAGAACGAGAGTGTTGCGTTTGTTTGTTTGTCTAATAAAAACTGTTTGTTTGTTATTTAGTCTGCTAACATGATCCGAAGAACTGTACTTCTCACCACAAGCACTAATTCACTCACTAAAGTAACTGTATGTGTTTTGTGTTACATGTGGGTGTATAAAAGACAGGACTTTTGGTTACATGTCAAACCCGTGGATTACAGTTAAAGTGATACACGCCGCTGAATCACTTTACATCATTATTGTTTTCTGTTGTTTGCCGTCAGTCTGGACAAATAACAATTAATAAACACCCTTGCACCTGAATGTCATTGTCTGTCTGTTTCTTCTGAACGGCTGAATTACCTTCACCTGCACACACTTACCCACATTGCCACAGCCCTCATTAAACGTCTCCCCTGAGTTTAAGAGTGTGCTCAGAGCAATAAAAGTACATGTAATCTGACAGCAGCCAGCTGGTGAAGGTTGGCTGATCGTGGTTGTCTCCTGTGGATGGCACTGGCGATTTGGTCCCAGAGATGTTCTACTGGACTCAGGTCAGGAGAAATAGATGACCAAGACAAGACCTGAACATTGTTTTCTTGAAATCGTGCAATTGCAATCCTAGCACTGTATGGTCTTGCATGATCCTGCTGGAAAATCAGCACATCCGGATTGCCTTGCAGGAATGGAAAAGCTACCTCAAGGACTTTGTCAATGCGTCGCTGAGCAGGAAGGCTGCCCTCAATCTGCACCAAGGCGTTCTTGTGTTAAAGGAGATTCCTCCCCACATCATCACACTTCCACCGCCCCACTGGTTGGTTTGAACAAAGCAAGTCACTACAGCGCTCACTGGTGAGGTGACCCTCTGACTTCCAGAACGGGCCTGTCCCTCACAGAGCTGCTTTGCTGGTTTCTCTGGACTAGTCTGTTGATTGTTGAAGCAGAACATCTCATTCTCCAGGCAACTTCTCTCACAGACATGCCGCCTTCAATCATGCCGATAGCAACCAAGCAATCTTCATTACTCAAGTGGGGCTCGGTTGCATCTTTCACTGTTCATACTTTAATTAAAATCATGTCTTTTCTAAATGGGTATTTATACAGATTCTTAATCAACTAATTTTGGAAATTTTAACTCAACTGAAATACCAAACACTGAGCACCTGGTGTTTTTATTAGATCACATGACTTGAGCTCAGTATTTTGTTTTTCCAAGGAACAATGCTACTCAAACTCACAACAAACCTATCTGCTCACTATGTAAAATATAAATAACATTATGCATGTGCCCAATGAGCTATTGATGTAAAACTTAGACTGTTGCGTTTTTATTGTGCATCAATATGTGTGTGTGTGTACTTTAATGTTGTATGTTAAGAGAAAAATGTGTTTTGTAATATTTTTCTATTTTATATGATGCTATGCTTTGTCTGTGTATTTCCTTAAACTCAATGTGAAGGCAAGCTGATGGAAAGTCACTGATAAGGACACATTGCTTATATTTATCTGGGTTTGAAGGTTGTTGGTGTCTGGTAATCTTCTGTTGTAATCTTGTCATAATATATGTAATTAGCATGGTGTGTGTGTCAAATGCATGAATTGTGAGGATGTTTATTAGAAGGACCTAAAGGGTACCAAGCTATATTGGAAAACAGTTACAGAATAACCCATTGTTGAAGATAGAGAAACCACAGGCTAGGTATAAAAAAGCTTGTTTATGTAACACAGGTCACTAATCAAAAGTAAATGAACTACAAAGACAAGATTAACAATGAACTTCCCTTTTATTTACTATTAGCTCAAATAAAAGTTATTTTAAACGGAAGCCGTATTTTCTTCAGACACTGCAGTTACTTTCAGTTTAAAGACAGGCTGGATACAAATACTTAAAAAAAATAAAACACTGGAGACAAAAGAACAACGATAATATATAAATAAATCAAATCAAAAAGTGAAATATTAAATAGCAAAACGTTGTGACAACTTTCAGCTTTTAGAAATAGTTTTCGGACGGGATTGTTGCTTGTCAAGTTTTTATTTGATTTTTTGGGGTTTCTACGCACATTTTTAAATTATTTTTGTTGCTGGGGTGACGCCGGCGTGTTGCACGGGGTGGTCACACGAGATTTCTTAAACAAATATAGCTTTCTTAAACAAAAACGACACAAATTCCCGTTTTACATGTCCATTGAGCTTGAGGTAACATTTATATTTTTTATATATTTTTAACAGGTAATGCATGCGTCTCGCATGTGACTTTTATAGGCTATTCCGCAGTCAGTGCTGCCAGACTAGAACTTTTCCAGCCACACGTGTCTTGTTTTGAAAGCATGTTTTAAATGTGTACATTCAGATATAATTTATAAATCTAGTTACAAGATTGTATGCAAATAAGCTCCGTCTGCTTTGTGCTTTCATGCGATTTGATTGGCTCTTGTAATGTTAATCGGGGAATATGGACATGTCAGTATTATAAAAGCCAATCAAATTGCGTGAAAGCACAAAGCGGGCGGAGCAACTATTACATATTTAAAATATTAGATCTAATGAAATAATTTGCCTATAATTGTAGTGGCTTTACTAATGGGCACAGCAATTGGCGTCTCAATTAATCAGCCGTCAGTATAAAGACTTTGTTAATGAATGCTGTCAATTGCACCCTTTCATTTGATTAACAGAACAGGCTGCTAATAATGGTATTGGACTGTGGGGGGTAGATAAAAAGGAACCGACAATGGTCGAGGGGAGCGGAAGGACGGGGGTTGTATATGTGCTATGAAAGAACTGCTGCCTGACCTCTATGAAACCACGGAATATTGCGTTTGAAGTGGACTGTGAAGCTGTGTGATTGTAGCATAAGGAATTCTAGAAAGAGAATCTCCACTGGAATTGAAATCACAGAAAGCCGACTCTGATTTCATTAACTCTATTGCTGATAAGCTGAAAGCTTGCTGAATCGTCTTATGTTTTATACACCGGATTGGTAACGTTGAACTTCTTATCATTCTACCTGTAGTGTCCTTAAACAACCTTTACAAACTACTGGCATAACTGTGGAAGCATTATACACCTATACCATGACAAGATTAATATTCATTCAGAACATGCTAGTTTTCTAAAGTAGAACATTCAATATCTTTTGCTATTGAAGCTTGATATGTATAACTGGCGTCAGCTCTGGAGAAGCAGCTTGCTTTACACCCTTTTCTGGGCTCTTACACAGACTTGGAAATAAACACAACTGAAGTGAGGGTTCAAAACAGGGCAGTATAGTATTTGTATTCATAGACAAAAACAAACCAAAACCAAACCCCTTCCTGGATTTATTGGCTAAATATTTTGTATATTTTCCATTATCAGGCAACACAGGAGGAGAAACATTTTAAATTAATACCCAAAATCCACACCATTTTAATGTGCAGTGGGCTTGTTCTGTCACACTGCTTTCATTACAATGGGTTATCATGCAGTTATTCTGACAAGAACAGTAATGATCCAGGGCTGTAAACAAAGAACTGTGGTGTTTGAGCATACAGTAACCAAACTACACATTATGCATCCACTTTGTGTTATAGGCTATATCTCTCAATGAAATAAGGCAGTGTACCTCAATTCTCTTGGAGAACAAACTGATGTCGAGCACTGCAGAAAGGTATTGAAAGTAAAGTTATTTTAAAATGGGTTTGTAATGCAATCGCAGTATTATTATGACAGTACTTTCTTGTATTGAATTTTAAATTAACATTTTAAGTAAGTTTTATTTATTCATTTATTTTTGCTAATTTACCATTTTCAATTGTGGGTCGTCTTTTCTTTGTGTAGATCTTTTTTCAGAAAGGCCTGCCAGTATTGAGGTGGTCATGTGACAGTGTTCCTTCCCAGTCCTAAACAGGAGGACAGCACTTCCTGTGGAAGCTTTGTTTGCAGGTAATAGTGTTTCATTTTACATTTAAAATGTATCTTTTAATTAATCTGTCCATTTAAAACAGTATTGCATTTTAAAGTTTGTTATGGCAGTGATCCATGTTCTGGGATCTGAATTATGATGGGGGCACCTCTGAAAGAAGCATTTGCCAATATCTTCACCGATGCCAGGGTATGCCCTAGCCCTCCAGCAGACATGTGGAATAGCCAACAGATGATACTTTCTCTTTTTTTTACATCTTAAGTGTACTGATTTCAAAGGTGGTCATTTCATTCAAGCTGCACATGGCTTTCACTGATATATATACACACACACAGACACTTTTTCAGTTACGACAAAAGACAAACACAAGGAAACAGATGTCTTTACATGTTGAGAAATGTTTTGTGTTGCAGTTTGCAGAGTTCATCGTGAATGGAAGCAGGTTGAGAACAGCAGTGATGCTATCTGTATGTTTTGAAGGGAGATGGCAGAGATTAGTAGATGAGTCAAGTATTTAAGAACATAAAGTTTACAAACGAGAGGAGGCCATTTCGCCCATCTTGCTCGTTTGGTTGTTATTAGCTTATTGATCCCAGAATCTCATCAAGCAGCTTCTTGAAGGATCCCAGGGTGTCAGCTTCAACAACATTACTGGGGAGTTGATTCCAGACCCTCACGATTCTCTGTGTAAAAAAGTGCCTCCTATTTTCTGTTCTGAATGTTCCTTTGTCTAATCTCCATTTGTGACCCCTGGTCCTTGTTTCTTTTTTCAGGCTGAAAAAGTCCCTTGGGTCGACACTGTCAATACCTTTTAGTATTTTGAATGCTTGAATTAGGTCGCTGCGTAGTCTTCTTTGTTCAAGACTGAACAGATTCAATTCTTTTAGCCTGTCTGCATATGACATGCCTTTTAAACCTGGAATAATTCTGGTCGATCTTCTTTGCACTCTTTCTAGAGCAGCAATATCCTTTTTGTAGCGAGGTGACCAGAACTGAAAACAATATTCAAGATGAGGTCTTACTAGTGCATTGTACTGTTTTAACATTACTTCCCTTGATTTAAATTCAACACTTTTCACAATGTATCCGAGCATCTTGTTGTGTGATTGCTAAATATTGTTGGATACTCAATGTGATTCACAAACTGGTTAGCTTGTAGTTCAGCAAGAAATACAAAAACTGTAAAAAAAAAAAAAATCAATCCCTCCCCTCCAGCCCTTTGCGGTTCATTGTGTGCTTTGGAGACTGTATTTTGCACGGCTTAAGCCATTATACAAGGTTAATGCTGCATAGCTTACACAGTAATTTTAAACTTCTAGTTGTGATTTGGTTTGCATTATTATAACACTGGCTGCACTTGGTCTTTGTAATAGAAATTACTGTAACAATCCAACAACTAAATGTAAATACTACTACTATCTTTTAACGCTTCTTGAGTATTCAAGATTGAGCAGTACAAATAAGATATCATAACCCTATTCCTAGTCATTAAAATACTTCATTTGAGTGTATTTGAAATAATATTATTCATTATACACAACTAACAGAACATCTGTAACCTGTGCTACTGTTCTGGTGAAAATAGTGTATTTTATGTGCATCAAATATTGCCCTACTGTTTCATTGTGTAAAATGTGCTTATTGATTGCGTTTATTTGTTCAATTTATTTTAAAGTATAATAGACCTTACAGTTAACAAGGTAAGACGTCAGTGTTAAAACATAACAATTGAAGCACTGTATATAAAAAAAAAAAAGTTAATGTACAGCATGTCCAGAGATTATGCATTGATAAGATGAAAGAAGAATATTTTAAGTTTCATTCCTTGGTGCCAATAGGTCTGTAATTGTTCCTGCAATAGCTGACTCTAAGTAAGTTTGCGTTGCTGCTGTGTTGACTAGGATTGAGATTTGGCTACCATGCAAACAAACTCAGCTACATTACTTCAAGAACATTTTGTCTCTCATTGCTGCTTCCATTATTCGTGCAAATAACAAATACACTTGAGGCACAGAATGACCCCTATATGTGCATACATCCCATGGAGAGAACACTTCATTGCATTTTGTCACACTGCACAACATGGCCTTCCTCTTTAACATTTGTTAAACATTGCTGAAATACTTCCAACTTTTTACAGGTAGCTTGTGACGCCTGCCACCTGTGGTTCCATTGTTTAGGACTCCTGTAAGTGGATCGTTCGGGCACTGGGCTTACAATGTATCCAGGTGACCTTTAATAATCAAGAAGCTCACACACTCATTTTGATCTGAAGTTTTAACAAATCAGAACAACATCAGTACTCCTTTGGTTTATTAAATGCTTTAAGAGCGGATTGAGTAGTTACAGACTATGTCGAATCCCAACTGACAGGCTATCTGGGAGGTCCAGTGCCTTAACAGGTATAATAGCATTGATACTTCAATAAGTTTATGGTTATAACATGTTTTGCCCTTAAACTATGCATGGATAAGGCTAAAAAAACGCCCACTGCTAAATCCTAAAGCATCCAATATTTCACTTTCCCACAGCTAAAATATAAAACCTATACCTTATAGCAACGCATCAATCTAAGAGATAAAAATTCAAAATAGATCTTACCTCCCAAAAATATATATGGAAGTGTAGAATATAATGTAAGGACAGGAACTGTCTTCAAAGGCAAAGACTTCTGAACACGACACCAACAGCAATCAGCTTGATCAGAGATCTTCAGAGCATGGATCACATCAGCTTATACTTAACAAGCTGATGTGATACTTGACTAGGATTTTATCTCTGTTTTTATAGAGTTCTTGCTTCACTTTTTACATCAGAAGTCTTAATTAAATATCAAACATTAATCCACATTACCAGCTCCTGTCCTTCAAGTTAATAACATTTTCAAAACATCCGGTAACTCTATGAGATTAATTAGCCATCATCCCATACACCTTTCCTATATCCAACATGTATAAGGGGAACTTTTGAACTGATGTTATTCTTTTTTGGTAGCAGGGAGTTCCTGAACACAGCATGCAAGTGAATACAGTGCAAGTATATGAACATTACATATATGTTTAATATATAACTCCTACTTTGGTTTAATTATTCCAATCATGGGTTAAAAATATTTCCTTTTTAACATCAAAAAACACCCTCCTTAATAGGTTGGCTTCATTACATGTATACATGTGGTTTAATAATAACTAAAACATATTGGATAAAGGCTGGTAGAAGGCTCATATCAAACTTTTAAAGCCTGCAATTATATATCCAATCATTTTCACTTAAATCCAGTTTATCAAGAACATAGTCAATTATAACAGTCCCATTACAGCTCTTCAATGTGTTAAACTAAACTTGACCTCACTCTGTTTTTACAAAAATCCTGTTCAGGCAAGTTCCGAACCTCTTGCTTCTCTGTCGAGGTCATCCATCAATAATAGAAGACTCTCCTGTAAGCATTTTCTCAGGCGTATGGCATAACATGGTCCTATACTATGGCTCCTCCTCACTGGTTTTTAAAAAAGGTCTTCATTAATTTCTATGATTTAATGAAGCCATATATAGTTCACCACTGACCCCCATTTCCTGTACCAGGAAATACTCTTAATTTCACACAGTAGTAGAGGTCTATGGGAAGTAAAGTCCACGACTAAATGAAACTGATTGGTAGCCATGTCAAATATTCAAATGTTTCTTATACTGTATGTAATTATCTACTGTATAATGTGACCTTTGTTTTTGTTAAATACTCTCATTACAGTTCAGATAACAGCCTCTTGTGACAGGGATGGTAGAGTGGTGACGTCAGGCCAGATGCAGGAAGAACACAAACAAGTGCAGTACTGCAGGTTAAAAGAGACTCTGCGATGCCGTTTATATTGAAACAAAAAATAAAATATTGTAACAAACCTTGTGCACAGAGCAAAACAAATATTCAAACAAAGACAAATCTCTAACACAAAACACACCCCTACAGTCCGGCTGGGCAGTAGCCTTCACGGATCCTTAAACTCGTTTTTCTTTTTACTTTTGGTTTAGTTGTGCTCCTCTCACTCTCGTTCCTCCTCTCGAACACCCACCCCTCACCTGCAGGCTTTTATACAGGTGCCCATCTCCCGATTAGCAGCAAATTAATCTCACCTCTGCCAGAAACAAAGCAATAACAAAATGAAATCATAATACAAAAGAAAATACAAAATATGCACAGGGGTGGGGAGTACCCCGTTCTTCAGTAAATACAAAACAGTGAAGTGGCAGACCGCACCTTGCTCGTACTCCACATATAAAACCAAACACACATTGTGGCAGGGTTATGCCCCGCCCCCTTTTCATATACAGGGCTCCGGCCCTGTTACAAATGTCTTATGTTTTTAGATTCAACAAGACAAATCTTATCTTAATCTTAAAAATCTTGTCCATTATTCATTGCATCTCTTAATGACAAAACTAGCATGTTCAATCTTTAATAAGAGGGTAATATACCGTTTACTATGTGTGTGTGTGTGTGTGTCATATGTTGATAGGCAGTCTCTTCAAAGTAAATGTTTGGGTTTCACCCCTAAAGTAATTACAAAAATAGATACAAAAAGTAACATGCAATTGGAGCCTCCTGTGTGTTAACCCTTAGAAGGCAGGGCATTCCAAATGTTACAGCAGTTCTAGAATTACAATGTGTGGCATCTCCTCTTAAGAATAAAAGGAGGACACAGTCTACTCTTGGGACAAACAACATCATGTCACCTGGAGTCTCCTATAATGTTAACTCATAACCTATAATAAACCTCCTATAATATCTGATATCCCCTTAGAAAAAAGAATGTGGAACCCTAAGAAAGGGTAAACCAGCACAGCAGACGCCCTTCAGTGCTACCAAATATATTTTGATATGAAGAACGCATTGCCCCAAGATCATTTCACCTTCTCCAAGGCGTTCTTTACAGAGAAAGGCCAGCCATCATTCAATTATATACAGGTGCAGATCAGGGTAGGAATGCAAAATGCATTGCCCCAAAATATTCTTGATTTTTTCCAAGTTATATGTGTGCCCTCATATAAAACAAATTGAAATGACCCGGAGGCAATACGTTCTTCATAATGGAATGACACCTTTAATGACACACTGTTGTCACCTTTGGTGACATCTTTATAACACTTAATAAATAAATAATTTGCATGGCTCCAGACTTGCATGTATTTTTTCAAAGAGTCATTTGTCTATGCTCTATAAAAAAAAAAAAAAAACCTGAATCAATCATGGGGGCTCAGCCTTACTTTCTTTATAAAAGCTAGTCGAATTCATTTTTTCCTTTTTATTAAACATGTTTTTAGACCACATCCTGTTTTTTTAAAAAGGATCTGCTGAAATGGAAGCAAACAAATGATACAAGTATGAATCATCTTGAAATAAGCCTACTTGTGGGTTTTTGTGTGCTTTCAGTAGCATTGAATACTGCCTAGTTAGCCAACTTTTTTTTTTTCCTTACAGGCAACCCGACATCTCCGAGAATTAATTGGCTTTCTCTTTTTACTTACTGTATATTGCCTAAAAAGAAAATTCGTTATTGATCATGTATTCTTACCAGTGAAGTAGCCACCAAAATCTGATTCTCTGTGAATGCCAAGTTTAAGTACATTCATAAAAATATATATTATCAGTGGCGGAGCAATAGCTGGTGAAACTGCACACGGCCCACGCACTGAGGGCCCCGGAGTGTTTCGAAACGTTAATTGAACTAATAATTTGCTTAATTATTCCTTTTTACTTGTTTTCAGCTCTTAAACAGTTGCAGATAAAGTTACTTATCAATTGTTATGGCTAGCTTGAAATCTGCAACTGTTCAAGAGCTGAAAACAAGTAAAACAGTCTAATTAAGCAAATTATGAGTTCAATTAAGGGTCTCGTTAAGTAATTAAGAGCTCGGTTGGAATGAAAACCAGCAGCCGCAGGGGGTCCCCAGGATCAAGTTTCAGAAGCCCTGGTTGAGATCATCCTCACCGAGATCGTTTGCTGGTCTTCCCTCTGTTCTGACAGCTAAACCTTGTTCTGCTGGTACACTACATGGGACCTCCGAGGATTTATCTTTTTTAAAGAGGATGCAGGGAGCAGTGGAACAGTTTTAAACGCTGCATTGCATAAAACTACTTGGCAATATAAGCGAAATGATTGGATCGGGATGAAGAGGGGGAATGCTGTCTTTTACACCTGCGCTTCAGAAACGCACCGCTCTTATTGTTATGCGTAGCTCTTCTCTTGATTGGTTGTTACTCTGACTTGTTATGGATTTAAACAACTTTTTATTTTTATGTTGCTTTGACCCCCAACTGATACAAATCAAAAGGTAAAACACCCAACAATTTAACATATTTCATTACTACGGTGTATGCATAAAATGCTGTAATCAGTTTAATATGCATAATCGTTTTGAAGGCGTTGCCAGCAACGTTACACAGTAATCCACAGCTCCACATGTACGACTGCATTTTTCTGCCCTTTCATAACGTCGATGAATCCATGGATCGGCTCTTTTGGAGAACAATATATCGATAGTGAGAAATTAGGCATCGCACCAGCCTTAGTTGCAAGATACATGAATTCACCCAAACTTACACAGACAGAGGGAGGGCCCCCTTCAACACACAAAGCGATGTTTTCTCTGTCAGTACATCGTGCAGACAGTCTGTCTTTATTCTGAGAATTGCTAGCCTTATTTGGTTATTCTTCTTACCGCCTTCGCATTCACCACATCTCAATCCAATAGAAATGCTTTGGACCAATTTAAAAACAGCTGTACCGATCTGAGCTGAAGGAAATGTGCAAGGCAGATTGGGCCCACGTGTAACAATAACGAACATACAGGTTATGAATTCTCAAACTCCCGAAGGCCTTACTAGAGTAAAAGGACGACAAAGTGATTAAAGTTGACTAAATACTTGTCAATAATATGCTAACTTGATTTATGGTGTAATAAACGCAGGCTGCCATCATGTCGTTTCAGAAAAATTCTGCGGTATGGGGGGTTGTGTCATCATTGAACACTGTCCCAAACAGCATCACGACTGAGAAACAGGCAGTAATTGAGCCAGTTTACAAGGGGTGGGCGTGCTAAGCTTTGTCAACACCGCCCTTCTTAAAATAGATTACACCGTGTAACAATTTTTTTTTTTTTGTTGTTCCTGGGTAGTAAGTGTTATTTCCTAATTGCTTATGCCTCAAAAGTATAGAAAATGGCTGTTATTCCCCACAAACTTTGCTTTTGTGACCAGGACAGTGATATTTCAAAATATCACTATTTCCAATGGGAAAACGGGCAAATGTGTGTCTTTTCGTTAACATAAAGTCAGAAAAAAACAACATATGAATCCAAATTAACATGCATTTATACTAAAGTAATACAAAAATGACTACAAAAGATTTAGAAGTGAGTAGTTTTTTGAGATTTACGATTATACTGTAAATTTATATTTTCTATACTTTTGAGGCATAAGCAATTAGGAAATAACACTTACTACCCAGGAACAAAAATTGTGTTACATAGTGTTACACAACCGGTGCAATGCGGGTATTTCTAAAGCACGACATGGGCGTATAACAAACTCAACAATGTCGTGAAGTCTCGTTTTATAGTAATAAAGTGCGGTCATCGTTTTCACTGAAAGTTGTGTGTTTTTAAAAGTGGCAAAAGTTTTACGCAAACCGAATTGCTCTGCCGTCTGCTTTCGATATCCCTCCCAGTAAACATTTCACGTTACACACTGTAACTACTGCTTCATTAAACAAACAGCTGTACAACATCATGTTTAAACCGCTTTACTACTCTAGATTACTCATATTTCAGATCATTAAAAAAGGTCCTGCATTGCATGGGCTTTACAAAGAGCAAGGGTAAGAATGCAGGTTTACTCTTTATTCTAGAGCGTCCCTCCGAATACATCGAGCCAGATTGGATACATACTTACAACCTCGAGTTCAATTTGATACATTTCACCTGCTTTCCACAAAACATGGACACACACTGCTAAATAAGCACCACATTCCTGTGAACGTCGAAAGTAGAAATATGTAGCAACGTTAATAACATGTTCCCACGGATAATCACACACGAATGAACTCAAATAAAAGGGGTAGCGTCTCGCTTTCATCTGGCGAATGTGTCACCACCGGCATGTATGTCGAATGATTTTGCTAATACCAATATTTTCATACTGCGAACATATGCTATTAAACTAAATCCATTGGTTTTCATGTGTAACTGCCTAATCATGTATTTCCATATAAATGCATATTTAAGCAATGCAACATTGTAAAACAGTCATTATAACAGTACATTTCTATCATAATGTAATCTCGTTTTGAAATCTATGATACCTTTTCTTTAGAGCATGTATAAATAATTGTACGTGGGCATCAGCAATATTAATAGCAAACCCGTCTCACCTGTGTTAGCTCCGGTAACGATAGCAGTTTTGCCGGTGAGATCCACGGGGCAGGCTCGCGGGTTCCAGGACCCCTTCCTCTGCATTCTCACAACGAGCCCCAGAACCACGGTGCTGACCACCCAGCCCGGGTGACAGAGCACGCCAGTCCACCACCACTCCATTACCATCTGCTGCTTCAGGGACGCTCAGCTGAAAGCCTTATCTGACTGCAGCGGGCGCCAGCTTCCTAATGGGAATACCTGCTCAGAGGCGGAGCGGGACTGGACTAGTAAATAAATAATACAAAAAAACCCGCTTAGACAGGGTTCGAAAGCTCAAGGCTGAAATTCACAGAATCAAACTCAATATCTGGCTACATACCAATACTGAACAATAAGAAAAAAAAAAAAAAAAAAAAAGTTTATTTAATCTAACAGGTGTTTTAGGGTTAAATGAAATGGTAGAACTCCTCCCCGTTGCGCATTATTGGTGTCTGTGTCCCTCACGATACGTTGTGTTGCGATATATTAGCCTACATATACATAAAATAAAAAATTCTAAAATACATCATGTTCTCCTTAAAAACATGTTTTAAACAGAATAAAAGAATCATAAAAAAATCAATAAAAAACACAGTGCGTTCTTTCTGTCAAAAACAGATTACAGCCACAATTAATAAAAACATTGTAAAACAAATAAAAATAAAATTAAAATTAGAACAGAAACTGGAGCTCCCCGTCCTCACTCACATCACACAAGGCATCTCCCACACACCACCTCACCTGGAAGTCCTCCAGGTTATTATTTAGTTTAAAAAATTCAAAGTCCACTCTTATCTGGCTGACCACCAACACCCTGAACTTCAGCACGGCATCAGTCAGCCCAGTTCCAGAGATCCTGTTCTTTCTGGACTTTAAAATGGGTAATTTTGTCTGACCCATTATAAAATTAATTAAAACACATCTGTTTCTTTTTTTAAAATTGTAGGGAACCCCAAAGATAAAAAGCTGTTTATTGAACTCCTCACCCAGGCCTTGCAGGAGCTCCTGTAAGAGATGGAAGAGTGGTCCTAGCCTAACACACTCGCTGTACATGTGGAACACTGTCTCCTCTGCAGAGCAGAAACTGCACTCTGAGCTATTACTGGAATCAACTCTGTGGAGAAACCTGCCGGTGGACACAATACAATGCAGGCTCCTCCACTGCAGGTCCCCCGCACTCTTGGTGAGAGGCAGTTTATACAGCACCCTCCATACTGGCCTGTGCCCCTCCTCTACCTCCAGACATGCCCCCCACCTTGAATCCACCAACCCCCTCAACTGGTGAAAATGTGATATCTTCACACACAAGTTGTAGATTTTCTTACTCCTTGTTGTGTGAAGAGTTAAGTCTTTAACTGTGTTAAAGTTGAGTAGCATTCCCTCATTCCCTCCATCCCCCTCTCCTTCACCTATTGCTGGACACACTAGCAACCCTGGAAAGATGAAGTCTTGTCTCTGCCCTGTGCCGCTGGACATCTCCTCCCTCAAAGCCTCCCTGAGCTCGGGGGAGAGAGAGCTTCTCAGCTCACTAAACATTTTCTCTGCCAGCCTCTCATAGTGCCAGCCCAGACGTCCAGCCAGCTGTGTAGCAGTCAACCAGCAGGAGAGGTCAAGGTTGATCAAATGGCTCAGCCTGGTCACTCCTGCCCTCGCAAAACTGGCACAGAGCATCATTGACTGAAAGAAATACACAGGGAAGAGCGGATTGAAGAATAGGGGTTCCTCCAACGGGACACTGCCTGTCAGAGACCCCCTCATCTCTCTTCACCCTCACTGCCCTCCAGGCATCTAAAACACTTAAGTAAAAACAAGGGAGACCTATTTTAGATAATCCAGTACTCTCAATTAAAAACAGGTGCTTGCCTATCCCCAACCCCCCTACTCTGCTGAGAAAAAAACAAACCAGCCTCTTCCACTGAGCCTCCTCCCCAGCGTACAGGAGCCTCTGAACTGCTTGCAGTCTGAAGGCTGCTACCCTGCTGGCAATGCTGATCATCCCTGCCCCCCTTCATCAGTGGGGAGATAGAGGACTGCTGGCCGCAACCAATGTCTCCCGCTCCAGAAGAACTCCAGTATTCTCTGGATCTCTTGCACCATACCGCGGGGAGGGTCCAGACACACCAGCCTGTGCCACAGCATGGAGGTCACCAGATTATTAATCACCAGGACCCTTCCCCTAAAGGACAGCTGGGCCAGCAGTCCCCTCCATCTCTGCAGCCGCCCCCTCACCCTGTCCACCAGGCCCTCCCAGGTTTTCTGCACATAAGTCTTCACTCCAAAAAACACACCCAACACTTTTATACCTGTCCTGTCCCATCTCAGTGCCTTGGGCAGGACAGGGAGTGTGCAATCATGCCAACTGCCTGACAGGAAGGTGTCACACTTTGCCCAATTAACTCTTGCCGTAGATGCTCTCTGGAATGTGTGCAGGCTCTGTTGTAATGCCTCAATGTCTCCATCACTGCACACAAACACGTTCACATCATCTGCATATGCAGACACCTTCACTGTGACAGGGGAGGGTGAGGAGGGCACTACCCAGCCAACCAGCCTACCCCCTCAGTAGGTGCAGCAGGGGCTCTATGGCCAGTGAATAAAGCATTCCAGACAGGGAACAACCCTGCCTAATACCCCTGCACACTGGGAAGGGTTGACTCAGCCCATTGTTGATCTTTAAAATGCTAAAAACATTTAAGTATAAAAGCTGAATGTAAGAAATAAAAACAGGGGCAAACCCGAAGGCTCCCAGGGTTTTAAAAAGGTATGTGTGGTCGACCCTATCAAACGCCTTCTCCTGATCTAAAGAGACCAGCCCAACATTCAAATCACGTGTATTAGCCATTGATAAAAAATCTTGAATTAAAAACAAATTATCAAAAATGGAGCATCCCAGTATACAGTAAATTTGGTCCATGAGAATTACAGCTCCTATACATTTTTAATCTATTGGCCAGACATTTTGAAATTATTTTAAAATCAGAACATAAAAGCGAAACAGGTCTCCTTTCTTGGGCAGTAGTGTGATTACTGCCCTCCTGCAACTCAGGGGCAGTTCTTTATCCCAGAGGCTCTCTCCCAGAACCTGCAAAAAGTCCTCTTTTAATAACCTCCCCTTTTCAATCTCTTCAATATCTGAAATTGTTACT
Organism: Polyodon spathula; assembly: GCF_017654505.1. Classification (NCBI taxonomy): domain Eukaryota; kingdom Metazoa; phylum Chordata; class Actinopteri; order Acipenseriformes; family Polyodontidae; genus Polyodon; species Polyodon spathula. Next base: position 108,039,585 of record NC_054535.1, on the reverse strand, counting down.
CCTAGGCTGAGCTTAAATAAAATTGTCACTCCTGCACTAGTGCTTGAACCCTGGCTCAGTACACATGGCCTCCTCCACTCTGCCAGCCACGCTGCCTCATTCTTACTGTCTGAGTGCGTCTCCTGCAGCAGCGCTACCCCCGCCCGCTTCTGCTCTAAAAACTCGCACAGCTGCGCTCTTTTAAAAGACTGTCTGCAGCCATTCACGTTAAAAGAAATAAAAACGCACTTTTCCATAGCGGCTAAAAATAATAAAACAAGCAACAATAAAAACATTTTTAAAAGAAATATCCATTAAAAATATTATTATTTGGCAACATTAGCAAACTTTTTCTTGATTATTTGAACATATTTTTTAAGACGGTACCTTTTTTTGCTGGTCAAATTCCTCTAATGTTGCCTTTCGTGTGACGATATGTGCTGAGTGGAGGAACAATCTCAGGTCTGGGAAGAAGTTTTCAATTTCAACCCCCCTTTTTCCTTTTGTATTTTCCATGAACTGTTTGAATTCATCCAGGGTATAAACTTTTCTCCCCCTGTTAATGGCTTGGCTATCGGGATGTCAGAGATAAGCGAGGAGTTAGAGAGCTCCCCCTCTATTTCCTCTGCTCCGTCCCCGCTGTCTGCTCCGCCATCCACAACTGCCCGTTCCTCCACGGCTCTCTCCACCTCCACCGCCCCGCTCTCCTCTTCTCCTCCCAGCACAGCCACAGCCGTCACCACTGCTTTAGCCTCTGTCTCCGCTTGCTGGGGTTCAGAGAGAGAAGAGCGCTGCACAGTGCTGGGTTTGGAGCCCGTCACCATGCCGCTCCCCTCTCCCTTCATATCAGGAGGGACAGACACCCCTGCCTGAGACCTCAGGCTCCCCTCCAGCACAGACTCTGCTCCATTCCCCGTTCGCTGTTAGGCAGATCTGCAGGTTCTTTATTTTTCACTTTTTTTGTTTTTTTTTAGTTACCATGGCATATGAGTCGTCATTGTCAGTAACCTCTTTTTGTGAAGGACCGTGGCTGAGTCTCTTCAGCCTCAGCTGTGGTGTCGGGGGCTCTGTTCGATTCAGTGGCTCTCTGGTCTCTGCAGGCTCTGGCTGCCGCTGCAATGGGGGAGCTGACTCATCCTCCCGCTCACCCTCAACATCCCCAGCCTCCTCTCTGCTATCAGTACCCTGCTCCTGCCTTTCCTCATTTCTATTTTTTCTCAGGCAGGCTTTCCTTTGGTGTCCCTGTTCCCCACAGTTAAAGCACCACATTGTGTCTGAGCTAACAAATACAACACAGCCCGTACGCCCCGCACTGATGCTCCAAGCGACATCAGTCACCTGCCCCGGGTTATTCAGCAGTAAAAACGCCTGTCTCCGAAAAGACAGGACGTGCTTAACATTAGCATTTTTACACCCTAATGGCATGTTTTTAATTGGGGACACCAGCTTGCCATACCGGGCAAGTTCATTCTCCAAGATCTCATTCCTTAAAACGACAGCACATTAGACATGATAACCTTGGTAACAGGGGTTACTAAGGGGGACACTTGAATAAAATCTCCTTTCACTGAGAATCCTTCCTCCACCAGTTGATTGACCAGCGACACCCCTTTTAAAAAGATGACAAATCTTTTATTTATGCGGGATGCCGACATGATGTTTGTATAGCCGACTACCTCTCCTACCGCCAGCAGGCACTCCCCCGACATGCCGGTATCCGGCAAGCAACTGACCCCGTGCTGGCGGCTGAGAGCCCCCAGCCCTCCAGAGTGAGATCCCATACCGGGATCTACACACACACACACACACACACACAACACTATTCAGTAAACAGTAAAATGCAAACCAAAACAAATGAAACAAAGATATATAAACAAACCAAATGATTAACAAATAAGTATAGAATATTGCAAAAATATGGTAGCAAAAAAAAACACCCTCCTTTCTTTCTTCGCCGCCAGAAGGGGAGGAGCAGGAGCTGCCTCTGCCTCCGCCACCCCCACCAGCACAGGATGAATGCCTACTGGTATCACTTCCCCCACCATCACAAGGAGAGCAGCCAGAGCTGTCTTCGTCTCCACCACCACCAGGAGCAGAGCAGCAGGAGCTTCCTCTGTCTCCAACCCTGCTAGAGGGAGAGAAGCAGGAGCTGCGTCTCCTTTCAGCATTGAAGGGAGCAGGGCAGGATGCCACGTTCGCTCCGCCCAGGGATGCCACATCCGCGCTTCCCGGGGATGCCTGCCTCGCACCACCCAAGGAGGCTACTTCTGCATCGCCTGGGGCTGCCTGTCGCTCTGCATCGCCTGGGGCTGCCTGTCGCTCTGCATCGCCTGGGGCTGCCTGTCGCTCTGCATCGCCTGGGGCTGCCTGTCGCTCTGCATCGCCTGGGGCTGCCTGTCGCTCTGGCATCGCCTGGGGCTGCCTGTCGCTCTGCATCGCCTGGGGCTGCCTGTCGCTCTGCATCGCCTGGGGCTGCCTGTCGCTCTGCATCGCCTGGGGCTGCCTGCCGCTCTGCATCGCCTGGGGCTGCCTGTCGCTCTGCATCGCCTGGGGCTGCCTGTCGCTCTGCATCGCCTGGGGCTGCCTGCCGCTCTGGATCGCCTGGGGCTGCCTGTCGCTCTGCATCGCCTGGGGTGGCTTCTCTCTCTCTTTTATCCCCTAGGGTTGCAGTGGGTCTCGCTTCGCCTGGGGTTGCCTGTCTTTCCTCCGCTTCACCTGGGGTCACTGAGGGTACCGCTTCGCCTGGAATCACAGAGGGTCCCGCTTCACCTGGGGTCGCCATGGGTCCCGCTTCACCTGGGGTTGCGCGTCTCTCCTCTGCTTTGCCTGGGGCTGTTGCCTGCAGTGCTTCGCCTGGGGCCACTGTCTGGCTTGCGCCGCCTGGAGCCGGTACTAGTCCTGCAGGACCACAGGAAGCACCGGGGCCGGCGCCTCAGAAAAGGGGGCGGCCAGCTACAAAGAAGGGGGGGGAGGTCAGGAGACCAGCTCCCCCAGCCACATTTTCGCGGCAGGATGTACGGTGGTCTGAGCCCCACAAAGGGGAGCTGCTGACCATGAAGAAGGGGATGGAGGCCAGGAGACCTGCTCCCACTGCAGCAGTTTCGCTGCCGGAGATCGTGGGGGAGGTCAGGAGACCTGCTCTCACTGCAGCAGTTTCGCTGCCAGAGAAGGGGGGGGAGGTCAGGAGACCAGTGCCCCCAGCCGCACTTTCGTGGCAGGAGGAACAGTGGCTGAAGCCCCACAAAGGGGAGCTGCTGGCATGAAGAAGGGAGGGGAGGTCAGGAGACCAGCGTCCCCAGCCGCACTTTCGTGGCAGGAGGAACAGTGGCTGAAGCCCCGGAAGAGGAAGCTACCAGCCAGGAAGACATGGGGGGAGGAGGACATCCCACCATGGCCACCCCCATGGATTACTCCAGACCCCTCTTCCAGGACATTGAGACTGAGGGGGGAGGTGGCCGTTGGGGCCATGTGTGCTTTGCTCAAGGGGGGGGGGGGGGATACGTAACAGGACGTGCAGCCCTGTACAGTGTTTATTTTAGAACGGGGTCTTCCCCTCTGCCCCTGTGTTATTTTTTATTTGTTTATTATTTTGTATGATGGCGCAGCCGTGCATTTTTGTGTTATTGTTTTAAAAATATGTTTGTTTATAAATGACGGTGAACCGCCGTGCGTTTTGTTTTGCAGCGTGGATGCGAAGCCCCATCCACCTTATTAAAACCCGTGCAGAAGGTGGCCATCTCCCAAATTAATTACGTGATTAATTTACTGCTAATCAGGAGATGGTCACCTGTATAAAAAGCCTGCAGCTCTCCATGTTAGGAGAAGGTGTGTTCAGAAGTGAAGAACGTGAGGGCGAGAGACGAGGGCGAGAGACGAGAGCAACGCGAGAGAGAGATTTTAAAAAAAGAAAATAACGATCAGTGAAGGCAGTTGCTCAGCCTGACCTTAGAGTTTATTTTTGTGTTCGTGAGTTTTGTTTAATTGTTTTATTTCAGCTCTGCGAGCAAGTGTTTATTTTTGTTCAAATATTTTATTTAATTTTTTGTTAATTAATAAAACGGCGCATGGGCCACTGCATCCGTACCTCTGTTCTGGTTGTGCTTTCTTCTGGTCTGGATCCCCGCAACGCCGTCTCTGTGACAAAGGGTTACATTAAATCAAATCATTTTACATTAATAAAAATCAGCCCCGTAAAGATGTAATATGTATAAAGGACAAAGTCATGCAAAACCATTATTCAGCATAGATCCCTTTTCTCTGATACCATTACACAGGTTTTCATAAGCAGCTCATCATGAATCTGCAGCATCAAAGGCGTGAGAAGGTTTATATACAGACAGACACTAGTCCGGAACGGATCTAGTTCTTGTTCTGCCACTCTTGTACCATGACCTTGATCAATTACCAGACTGCATTGTGATTGCATTGTGTTGTTGTTCGATTCAGAGTTGGTTATTAGTTAGTGATTGCAATACCTTTACTGGGATGGACTGATTTGTGATCCCTTCATTCCAGGGAGCCGATATACTGGTGACTTTATTAAACAAGACAGGAACACATGCATGTCTCACTCAGGACATGAAAAATAACATTTGTTACGTCGAAATCTCAGGATCATTTTTTTTTTTTGTCATGATTTTGATATAACAGTTTGAAACGCAGAGATCCTGAGTTAATTTATCGCATGATCTGGACTTAACACATTTTAAAAAGAACAAATCTGCAAATTCAGAAAATATAAAGTGTTCCTTTAATTGAAGACCTGAAGGAACGGTTCTAAATGTGTCCATATAGTTGAAGTACTTTGATAACATTGTAAATCAGACAACATAAGCTAATTCAGAAAATTACATAGTAAAACCGAAAATCAGCTCCCTGACTTGAAGTGCAGAATCTCCTTCCTGACGATAACATCTTGAAGTGCAGAATCTCCTTCCTGATGATAACATCTTGAAGTGCAGAATCTCCTTCCTGACGATAACATCTTGAAGTGCAGAATCTCCTTCCTGACGATAACATCTTGAAGTGCAGAATCTCTTTCCTGATGATAACATCTTGAAGTGCAGAATCTCCTTCCTGACGGTAACATCTTGGGCCACAGTGCTGTTTCGTCGACTAGCCCACAACACCTCAAGAGGGCTCAACAGTGATTTTGGCATCCCAGCATCACCCCCCTTTATCCTCCACTCAGCTCAGCCCAGCTTACTTACCCGTACATCAGCGTTGCTTTCTTTCTATTGTGCTTGAGATCACCATCCAGAATTTTTCTGTCAGCCACAGCCAGTTGCTGCTCCTTTCTGCTGCTTCAGATAAGTTCTTCACTGTGCGACACAACTCTTGACCATGGAACCTGACATCGCTGAGAAACTGGGTTGTAGAGTGTGCCACAAATCATCGACAACCCACCTCCACTGGGTAAACTCGGACTCTCCATCCATGCTGTTCCGCTTCAGCAGCTAGTTGAGCATACTGAAGTTTCTTCCTCTCATATGCCTCATCCACAGCATCCTCCCATGGCACTGTTAACTCTACCAGATGAACAAAGCGTGCTGATCCAGACCACAAGACAATGTCTGATTGAAGGTTAGTGGTGGCAATCTCATGTGGAAAAATAAGCCGTTCACCAACATCTGCCAGCATCTTCCAGTCTCTAGCAGCTTCCAGTTGTCCTGGGCGACAGCTGAGCTCTCAGAACCACATCTAACCAAGTACAGCTGAGCTCTCAGAACCACGACTAACCAAGTACAGCTGAGCTCTCAGAACCACGTCTAACCAAACACAGCTGAGCTCTCAGAACCACAACTAACCAAGCACAGCTGAGCTCTCAGAACCACATCTTACCAAGCACAGCTGAGCTCTCAGAACCACGTCTTACCAAGTACAGCTGAGCTCTCAGAACCACGACTAACCAAGCACAGCTGAGCTCTCAGAACCACGTCTAACTTCCAAGTACAGCTGAGCTCTCAGAACCACGTCTTACCAAGTACAGCTGAGCTCTCAGAACCACAACTAACCAAGCACAGCTGAGCTCTCAGAACCACGTCTAACTTCCAAGTACAGCTGAGCTCTCAGAACCACGTCTTACCAACACAGCTGAGCTCTCAGAACCACAACTAACCAAGCACAGCTGAGCTCTCAGAACCACGTCTAACCAAGCACAGCTGAGCTCTCAGAACCACGTCTAACCAAGTACAGCTGAGCTCTCAGAACCACGACTAACCAAGCACAGCTGAGCTCTCAGAACCAAGTCTAACTTCCAAGTACAGCTGAGCTCTCAGAACCATGTCTAACCAAGTACAGCTGAGCTCTCAGAACCACGACTAACCAAGCACAGCTGAGCTCTCAGAACCACATCTTACCAAGCACAGCTGAGCTCTCAGAACCACGACTAACCAAGCACAGCTGAGCTCTCAGAACCACTTCTAACCAAGTACAGCTGAGCTCTCAGAACCACGACTAACCAAGCACAGCTGAGCTCTCAGAACCACGACTAACCAAGCACAGCTGAGCTCTCAGAACCACGACTAACCAAGTACAGCTGAGCTCTCAGAACCACAACTAACCAAGCACAGCTGAGCTCTCAGAACCACAACTAACCAACCACAGCTGAGCTCTCAGAACCACAACTAACCAACCACAGCTGAGCTCTCAGAACCACAACTAACCAACCACAGCTGAGCTCTCAGAACCACGACTAACCAAGTACAGCTGAGCTCTCAGAACCACGACTAACCAAGCACAGCTGAGCTCTCAGAACCACGACTAACCAAGCACAGCTGAGCTCTCAGAACCACGACTAACCAAGCACAGCTGAGCTCTCAGAACCACGTCTAACTTCCAAGTACAGCTGAGCGCTCAGAACCACATCTAACCAAGTACAGCTGAGCTCTCAGAACCACGTCTTACCAAGCACAGCTGAGCTCTCAGAACCACGTCTAACCAAGCACAGCTGAGCTCTCAGAACCACGACTAACCAAGCACAGCTGAGCTCTCAGAACCACATCTTACCAAGCACAGCTGAGCTCTCAGAACCACGACTAACCAAGCACAGCTGAGCTCTCAGAACCACAACTAACCAACCACAGCTGAGCTCTCAGAACCACAACTAACCAACCACAGCTGAGCTCTCAGAACCACAACTAACCAAGCACAGCTGAGCTCTCAGAACCAAGTCTAACCAAGCACAGCTGAGCTCTCAGAACCACGTCTAACCAAGCACAGCTGAGCTCTCAGAACCACGACTAACCAAGCACAGCTGAGCTCTCAGAACCACGACTAACCAAGCACAGCTGAGCTCTCAGAACCACGACTAACCAAGCACAGCTGAGCTCTCAGAACCACGGCTAACCAAGTACAGCTGAGCTCTCAGAACCACGTCTTACCAAGTACAGCTGAGCTCTCAGAACCACGTCTAACTTCCAAGTACAGCTGAGCTCTCAGAACCACATCTAACCAAGCACAGCTGAGCTCTCAGAACCACGTCTAACCAAGCACAGCTGAGCTCTCAGAACCACGACTAACCAAGCACAGCTGAGCTCTCAGAACCACGACTAACCAAGCACAGCTGAGCTCTCAGAACCACAACTAACCAAGCACAGCTGAGCTCTCAGAACCACGACTAACCAAGCACAGCTGAGCTCTCAGAACCACGACTAACCAAGTACAGCTGAGCTCTCAGAACCACGTCTTACCAAGTACAGCTGAGCTCTCAGAACCACGTCTAACTTCCAAGTACAGCTGAGCTCTCAGAACCACATCTAACCAAGTACAGCTGAGCTCTCAGAACCACAACTAACCAAGCACAGCTGAGCTCTCAGAACCACGTCTAACCAAGCACAGCTGAGCTCTCAGAACCACAACTAACCAACCACAGCTGAGCTCTCAGAACCACAACTAACCAAGCACAGCTGAGCTCTCAGAACCACAGTCTAACTAACCAAGTACAGCTGAGCTCTCAGAACCACGTCTTACCAAGTACAGCTGAGCTCTCAGAACCACGACTAACCAAGCACAGCTGAGCTCTCAGAACCACGTCTAACTTCCAAGTACAGCTGAGCTCTCAGAACCACGTCTTACCAAGTACAGCTGAGCTCTCAGAACCACAACTAACCAAGCACAGCTGAGCTCTCAGAACCACATCTTACCAAGCACAGCTGAGCTCTCAGAACCACGTCTTACCAAGTACAGCTGAGCTCTCAGAACCACGACTAACCAAGCACAGCTGAGCTCTCAGAACCAAGTCTAACTTCCAAGTACAGCTGAGCTCTCAGAACCACGTCTTACCAAGCACAGCTGAGCTCTCAGAACCACGTCTTACCAAGTACAGCTGAGCTCTCAGAACCACGACTAACCAAGCACAGCTGAGCTCTCAGAACCACGTCTAACCAAGCACAGCTGAGCTCTCAGAACCACGACTAACCAAGCACAGCTGAGCTCTCAGAACCACAACTAACCAAGCACAGCTGAGCTCTCAGAACCACGACTAACCAAGCACAGCTGAGCTCTCAGAACCACGTCTAACCAAGCACAGCTGAGCTCTCAGAACCACGTCTAACCAAGCACAGCTGAGCTCTCAGAACCACGACTAACCAAGCACAGCTGAGCTCTCAGAACCACAACTAACCAAGCACAGCTGAGCTCTCAGAACCACGACTAACCAAGTACAGCTGAGCTCTCAGAACCACGACTAACCAAGCACAGCTGAGCTCTCAGAACCACAACTAACCAAGCACAGCTGAGCTCTCAGAACCACGTCTAACCAAGTACAGCTGAGCTCTCAGAACCACGACTAACCAAGTACAGCTGAGCTCTCAGAACCACGACTAACCAAGCACAGCTGAGCTCTCAGAACCACGACTAACCAAGCACAGCTGAGCTCTCAGAACCACGACTAACCAAGCACAGCTGAGCTCTCAGAACCACGGCTAACCAAGTACAGCTGAGCTCTCAGAACCACATCTTACCAAGTACAGCTGAGCTCTCAGAACCACGTCTAACTAACCAAGTACAGCTGAGCGCTCAGAACCACATCTAACCAAGTACAGCTGAGCTCTCAGAACCACGTCTTACCAAGCACAGCTGAGCTCTCAGAACCACGTCTAACCAAGCACAGCTGAGCTCTCAGAACCACGACTAACCAAGCACAGCTGAGCTCTCAGAACCACATCTAACCAAGCACAGCTGAGCTCTCAGAACCACGACTAACCAAGCACAGCTGAGCTCTCAGAACCACAACTAACCAAGCACAGCTGAGCTCTCAGAACCACAACTAACCAAACACAGCTGAGCTCTCAGAACCACAACTAACCAACCACAGCTGAGCTCTCAGAACCACGACTAACCAAGCACAGCTGAGCTCTCAGAACCACGACTAACCAAGCACAGCTGAGCTCTCAGAACCACAACTAACCAAGCACAGCTGAGCTCTCAGAACCACAACTAACCAACCACAGCTGAGCTCTCAGAACCACAACTAACCAACCACAGCTGAGCTCTCAGAACCACAACTAACCAAGCACAGCTGAGCTCTCAGAACCACGACTAACCAAGCACAGCTGAGCTCTCAGAACCACAACTAACCAAGCACAGCTGAGCTCTCAGAACCACAACTAACCAAGTACAGCTGAGCTCTCAGAACCACAACTAACCAACCACAGCTGAGCTCTCAGAACCACATCTAACCAAGTACAGCTGAGCTCTCAGAACCACAACTAACCAAGCACAGCTGAGCTCTCAGAACCACGACTAACCAAGCACAGCTGAGCTCTCAGAACCACGTCTAACCAAGCACAGCTGAGCTCTCAGAACCACGTCTAACCAAGCACAGCTGAGCTCTCAGAACCACGTCTAACCAAGCACAGCTGAGCTCTCAGAACCACGTCTAACCAAGCACAGCTGAGCTCTCAGAACCAGTCTAACTTCCAAGTACAGCTGAGCTCTCAGAACCACGACTAACCAAGCACAGCTGAGCTCTCAGAACCACAACTAACCAAGCACAGCTGAGCTCTCAGAACCAGCTGCGTCTAACCAAGCACAGCTGAGCTCTCAGAACCACGTCTAACCAAGTACAGCTGAGCTCTCAGAACCACGTCTAACCAAGCACAGCTGAGCTCTCAGAACCACGACTAACCAAGCACAGCTGAGCTCTCAGAACCACGACTAACCAAGCACAGCTGAGCTCTCAGAACCACGACTAACCAAGTACAGCTGAGCTCTCAGAACCACATCTAACCAAGCACAGCTGAGCTCTCAGAACCATGACTAACCAAGCACAGCTGAGCTCTCAGAACCACGTCAACCTCCAGGTACAGCTGAGCTCTCAGAATCTGAGCTCTCAGATTACCTGATATTTCTAACTGATATTTCACAGCTGTACCAAGCTGCTCTATAACCCTTTAAGTCTATTCATGAATGGATACTCAGGAGGGACGTGTGACTTTGTAAAGAATCAAAGAAACACTTCCCCTTTATCTCCTGTGAATGCTATTTTAACTGGAGAGGAAGCACTTAAGCTAAGCCCAGGGAGGAATCCAGTGCCAAAGTGTAACCAGCCTAGTTAATAAAGCAGCTGAAGTGAAGAGAGACAGAGATGGGAGAGCAGCGGGGAGAGTGAGAGAGCTGACAAATGGACAGAGGAAGATGAAGCTGGACAAGCAGTTTGTATCCAATGTTAGGAAAGCCATTCGAATCCGAAACGAATACCTGCGAGAGGCTCTGGCTGAGGTACTCGGCACCTTTGTCATGATGGTAAGTGAACAGTTTATTAAAGAAATTTCTGCTGCAGCTTGTGTATATCGAAGCACTTCCCTGCAGTATTGCACCGCAGTATGTTGACACAGTATTTTGCAGGTTTACAATTGTTATACGATGCATTTAGCATAGTTATACCCTGCTTTCACTATACTTTATTATACTTTGCTTTGCTTTAACTATGGGAACTTTTATAAAGGTTACTCCAGAGTTCAATATGCACCACACATTATGTGGAAAGAAAACTAAACTGGAAAACATTTGATTTAATATTACTTGGCATATTTAGAAAAGACCATGTTCATATTCATTCATATAACAGCATTTTTAAATGACTGGATCAAAAAAGATATCGTACAAAGAATCCAATGCATCGTGAGGTCTGATCTACAAACACACGTTCTACTGTACAGAAGAGAGTTCCTCTCCTCTCTGTAATCCAATGCATCATGAGGTCTGATCTACAAACCCACGCTCTACTGTACAGAAGAGAGTTCCTCTCCTCTCTGTAATCCAATGCATCGTGAGGTCTGATCTACAAACCCACGCTCTACTGTACAGAAGAGTGTTCCTCTCCTCTCTGTAATCCAATGCATCATGAGGTCTGATCTACAAACCCACGCTCTACTGTACAGAAGAGAGTTCCTCTCCTCTCTGTAATCCAATGCATCGTGAGGTCTGATCTACAAACCCACGCTCTACTGTACAGAAGAGAGTTCCTCTCCTCTCTGTAATCCAATGCATCATGAGGTCTGATCTACAAACCCACGCTCTACTGTACAGAAGAGAGTTCCTCTCCTCTCTGTAATCCAATGCATCATGAGGTCTGATCTACAAACCCACGCTCTACTGTACAGAAGAGAGTTCCTCTCCTCTCTGTAATCCAATGCATCGTGAGGTCTGATCTACAAACCCACGCTCTACTGTACAGAAGAGAGTTCCTCTCCTCTCTGTAATCCAATGCATCGTGAGGTCTGATCTACAAACCCACGCTCTACTGTACAGAAGAGAGTTCCTCTCCTCTCTGTAATCCAATGCATCGTGAGGTCTGATCTACAAACCCACGCTCTACTGTACAGAAGAGAGTTCCTCTCCTCTCTGTAATCCAATGCATCGTGAGGTCTGATCTACAAACCCACGCTCTACTGTACAGAAGAGAGTTCCTCTCCTCTTTGTAATCCAATGCATCGTGAGGTCTGATCTACAAACCCATGCTCTACTGTACAGAAGAGAGTTCCTCTCCTCTCTGTAATCCAATGCATTGTGAGGTCTGATCTACAAACCCACGCTCTACTGTACAGAAGAGTGTTCCTCTCCTCTCTGTAATCCAATGCATCGTGAGGTCTGATCTACAAACCCACGCTCTACTGTACAGAAGAGAGTTCCTCTCCTCTCTGTGATCCAATGCATCGTGAGGTCTGATCTACAAACCCACGCTCTACTGTACAGAAGAGAGTTTCTCTCCTCTCTGTAATCGGTCATTGGATGGGGTGCCATGGGGTTTGTTATACCCAAGATATTTTAACTGTAATAGTCTACATTTAACAGAATATTCAAATATTATTTGGAATTTTGAAAGAATAGTCATACGAATATGAAAAGCCCAGAGCTAGAATATTATAGCTTTTATGGTTCTGTTGTGTAAAAATGTTTTCTGCACTCAGTTTGTAGCCATCCTGCTGTGTTATACAATGTTTTTAGGCATGCCAGTTTAACTGTAGCAATCATATTGAATACAGATATTGAGAATGCACCTCCAGCAGTGTGTAGATTGTGTTCATGGTTTACTCTTCTGTGCAGGCTGGGGACTTTGTGTTAACTGTAGCAATCATATTGAATACAGATATTGAGAATGCACCTCCAGCAGTGTGTAGATTGTGTTCATGGTTTACTCTTCTGTGCAGGCTGGGGACTTTGTGTTTTTCTCCATTAGTCATGCTGGGCCTGTTGATCCTTTTAAAGGTATTTGGATGTTCTAGTGTCTAAATAGTTTACAATTGACACAAAACATAACTAAATGCTTAAAGGCAGCTAATTTCAACTCTTTGTGTAGAATGTGACCTTCAGGTCTGGAAGTTTAATAAATGCATCAGCTCTGATTCATGTGAGGAGGCAATTATAGGAGACGTGTAGCGCACCCTGTGTAGCCTTCATGTCTGTGCAGCAAAGGACCAGTGTAGTGCTTGGTCCCTGACCTGGCATAGCGTGGATAGTGTGAGCTACCCTGACTACCCCTCATAAAAAGTTTACCTTATTAAAAGCATAGAAAAGTGTAATAAAACATTCCAAAAAATAAAGCATACTGTAGCTAAGCATTGTAAATCCCAGAGGCAAAGCATATAAAAAAAAACATGGCAAGCTATGTTAAATGCATAGTATAACCATGGGAAAAGCATATTTAGGTGGTAAACTTGTATAAGGGAAGTATGGTTCCCAGCTCACTTATTGTGGTCTACCTGCAAACCTGTTCATGGATTCTTCATTCTCCATCTGACCCTGACGCTGGCTAACAAGGAATTTACAAGCTCTGGTTTTGCATGCTATTCTAGGCTTTGTGCAGCCAGCCTCAGTTAGAGCTATAGCACCACTGTCCAGCTAGCAAGTGTTGTGTTTTGTTTCGTCACATGCAGTCAAACAGCAGCAATCACCCACACGCCAGCTTGAAAGAGGCAAAGTGCACCGAGTTTCATTACTCATTCACATCTTCTACACACAAAGCACTGCAAGCTTTGCACCGGAGCTAGAGTGGACTAGATCTGCTCCCTGCTCTCCAGCTGAGCAAGGGATTTAATGACCAACATAAAGAAAGGCCCATCATGTTTGTATGGTCCCTAGCAGTTACGTCAGCCCGGGATGGTAGTGCCTGTGGGTGCTGATAAACTTGCCAGCTCGTCCCATACATGCTCAGCAGTGCTGCCGTGTTGCCAGTGCTTAAAGACAGGTGATACAGACCTCTTTGATGTGCCTTGTGCAGATACTGATCGACCCAGGACATCCCTTTTTATTCCAAGGAGAGAATTCCAATCCGTTTCCTCCTTCATATTCTCTACAGCCTCCTAATACCTTCCTGCATTATCTTGGGTAGTTGAACACAAACTAAGCCTCAGGGCTACAAGTTCCAGCTTCTCAGTGGCTGGGGATCAGGAAGGAATGGGACAAAGGGAGGTGTGAGAGGTGCTCAAGGAATTGGAAGGTTCGATTTCTTCTTAAAAATAAGAAAGTCATTGTGGCAGGCACCCCCTTCTCTAGATATAGGTGTATTCTATTGTTATTTTTGGTGTTTTTCATTTGTTTGTTTTGTTATATTGTATTTTGTGTGTGTTTCTGTGTAGGTGAACGAAAACCGTCCACTCTTTAATATTGCGTTGATACAGCAGGGAGAGGGTTAACTTCCTCTCCCTGCCTTCATGTGTGGAATGCAGGTAGTCAGGAGATAAATGATCACCTGCTATATAAGGTCTCGCTCTCAGTGTCTTAGTCTGAGTTGGAGAGAAACGTGTCGCATGTAAACTGTAAAGGAACTAAATGAACGCTATTTACTGTGAACCACCCTGAAGGCACTAGTATCCTTTGTTTGTTTGTTTTGTTTATTTTGGCCATCGAGCCATTTTATTTTGTATAGTGTGCAGCTCTGCAGCTTTGCCCCGCAGCTTTGCCCCGCAGTCCTGTGTTTATATACTGCTTTGTAAAGTTTATTTTATTTGCACTGTTGTTTTGAGTTGGCAGGGCTGGGGTTAATTGATATTTGTTGGGTGCTGTCGTTGTTTATTTTGGCCACTGTGCCGTTTTGTTAATTTTGTTTAATAAATATGCGCTCAGCTCTTCACCCGCAGTACTGGGTCTGTATTTCCTGGTCCGTGGCGTCACACTGGTTTTACTAGACAGGCTTGTAGTCTTACAATAGAAATGAAGAAACAGTCATTGAAGCAGTAACATGGAAACAAAGATGGGGACCCAAGGTTACAGCAGCTCACCCCGGTCTTGCTGAAGCAGCGTGGGTGTAAAGTGTATACGTGCAGAGTTGCATGGTTCACAGGTTTAGGATACGTTAGGCAGGAGTATGAAAAGCTTTACATTAAGCACAGGAAAATCACACAATGTTCAGAGAGAATGATTTCTCACTTCTTTACCATTTAAAGGGGCACCTGAAATGATTACAATTGATATAAAACCTTACATAATCCTCTACCTAGGAGGTTTCTCAGTTGGCCACTTCCGTTTCTTGTTTCCTGTTCAGTCACGTGTCCTGTTTCAGAGCCTGCTCGCCCTGTCGAATCTCACCCTTGCATTATCTTGCAGGTTTTCGGTCTGGGCTCGGTAGCCCAGGTGGTCATGGGAGGTGGTTCCTATGGTGACTACTTCAGTATAAACTTGGGCTTTGGCCTCGGGGTCACCATGGGCATTCACATTGCTGGGGGCGTCTCAGGTGAGATTTACCTTTTAAACTTTTGAAATATTTATGTTCACATTAACTCAGATGTGTGTGTGTATTTCTATGAAGAAGATAACATTGAAATCATTTTAAATAGCGTCTGTCTGACTGCCTTTATAGTTTGAGTATCAGACATGCCTGTTTCCATATCTTTTGTTAATGAGAATCTACATGAAGCTACCTTGCATGAATTCTTATTGGACCACACAAGCCCTCTTTGTGGGTTGGTGTCCTGTAGTAAATGAAACCATTAACTGTACAATGAACTGGCTGTGTCTGAAAGGCTGTTGTGACTGTATGCTTGATTAACTACTCTTCAGCTTAAGTAAATCAAGCAAGAATGTTTTGCAAGTTCATAATTCCCTTTTCTAAAATAAACAAAAATATACAGCGCCTTTTTCCCATGGTTATACTTCAAATAGTTGGCCATATTTTGCCATATTTTTTATATGCTTTACCATAACAATCTATGCTTTACCATACTTTCACTGTGCTTTATAACACTTTGCTATGCTTTTACTAGGGTGAACCTCTAAAGGGGCAGTGCATTGAACCCTTAGTGACTGTGTCCCTGGTTCAGTGCGTTCAGGCTTGGTCCCTGTGTTTGATCTCTGCAGGGGCTCATATGAACACTGCAGTCCCTGGTTCAGTGTGTTCAGGCTTGGTTCTTGTGCTTGATCTCTGCAGGGGCTCATATGAACACTGCAGTCCCTGGTTCAGGCTTGGTTCCTGTGCTTGATCTCTGCAGGGGCTCATATGAACACTGCAGTCCCTGGTTCAGTGTGTTCAGGCTTGGTTCCTGTGCTTGATCTCTGCAGGGGCTCATATGAACACTGCAGTCCCTGATTCAGGCTTGGTTCCTGTGCTCTTGATCTCTGCAGGGGCTCATATGAACACTGCAGTCCCTGGTTCAGTGTGTTCAGACTTGGTTCCTGTGCTTGATCTCTGCAGGGGCTCACATGAACACTGCAGTCCCTGGTTCAGTGTGTTCAGGCTTGGTTCCTGTGCTTGATCTCTGCAGGGGCTCACATGAACACTGCAGTCCCTGGTTCAGTGTGTTCAGGCTTGGTTCCTGTGCTTGATCTCTGCAGGGGCTCATATGAACACTGCAGTCCCTGGTTCAGTGCATTCAGGCTTGGTTCCTGTGCTTGATCTCTGCAGGGGCTCACATGAACACTGCAGTCCCTGGTTCAGGCTTGGTTCCTGTGCTTGATCTCTGCAGGGGCTCATATGAACACTGCAGTCCCTGGTTCAGTGTGTTCAGACTTGGTTCCTGTGCTTGATCTCTGCAGGGGCTCACATGAACACTGCAGTCCCTGGTTCAGTGTGTTCAGGCTTGGTTCCTGTGCTTGATCTCTGCAGGGGCTCACATGAACACTGCAGTCCCTGGTTCAGTGCGTTCAGGCTTGGTTCCTGTGCTTGATCTCTGCAGGGGCTCACATGAACACTGCAGTCCCTGGTTCAGTGCGTTCAGGCTTGGTTCCTGTGCTTGATCTCTGCAGGGGCTCACATGAACACTGCAGTCCCTGGTTCAGTGCGTTCAGGCTTGGTTCCTGTGCTTGATCTCTGCAGGGGCTCACATGAACACTGCAGTCCCTGGTTCAGTGTGTTCAGGCTTGGTTCCTGTGCTTGATCTCTGCAGGGGCTCACATGAACACTGCAGTCACCTTCTCCATGTGTGTGCTGGGGAGCCTGAGCTGGAGGAAGCTGCCCGTCTACGCTGCTGCCCAGTTCCTCGGCTCCTTTATGGCTGCGGTCACTGTCTTCTGGGTCTACTATGGTAAGCAGCTAACAGCGCCGCCTGTGTGGAAGGGCTACTCTTTCCCTTATAAATGTTTATCATAGTAAAAGTATAATAAAGTGTAATAAAGCATAGTGATAGCATGGTGATGAATAGCGAGGTATGGTAAAGCATATTAATAAGCATGGCAAACCAGGGGAAACTGGTAAATGCATATTCTAACCATGAAAAAACCGTAGCAGCTGTATGGTCCTTATTAAGCATGTTTGAAAACACACCAGGCGTTTAAGCGTATTTCACCCTGTAAAAGTTTGCCTGTGGTAAAGCTACAGTTCACCATGCTGTTCTCCTGCTTGTCCTATGCATTTGCAGTGCTGTGAGCATACTAAGTGTATGTTTTTCACAGTGCTTTACAGACGGCTCTCTGATTGACCTTGCTGTTCCATTTTAATATGCTTCTGGGTTTTTAATGTCAGTTGCAGCTGAACAGCCAGGGTTTCCAGTTGTGAGTTTGCCTTTATAAAAGTTTACCCCAGTATTTTTGCATGGTAGTTTTGCAGTTTTCCCATGCTTTCCCCAGGGTTATACTATGCATTTCCCATAGTTTACCCTGGTTTGCCACATTTATTAATGTGATTTGCCATATCTCATTTTTCTTTACAATGCTTATATATGCTTTACCCTGCTTTCACTGTGCTTGCTATGTAAACTTTTGCAAAGTGTATGTTTGTGTGCTCCTGTCCTCACACAGTGTATGCTCCTATCCTCAGACTCTGTGCATTGTGTGTGCTCCTGTCCTCAGACTTAGTGTGCAGTGTGTATGTTTGCATGCTCCTGTCCTCACTCAGTGTGCAGTGAGTGTATGTTTGCGTGCTCCTGTCCTCACTCAGTGTGCAGTGAGTGTATGTTTGCGTGCTCCTGTCCTCACTCAGTGTGCAGTGAGTGTATGTGTGCGTGCTCCTGTCCTCACTCAGTGTGCAGTGAGTGTATGTGTGCGTGCTCCTGCCCTCACTCAGTGTGCAGTGAGTGTATGTCTGCGTGCTCCTGTCCTCACTCAGTGTGCAGTGTGCTCCTGTCCTCACTCAGTGTGCAGTGAGTGTATGTCTGTGTGCTCCTGTCCTCACTCAGTGTGCAGTGAGTGTATGTCTGTGTGCTCCTGTCCTCACTCAGTGTGCAGTGAGTGTATGTCTGTGTGCTCCTGCCCTCACTCAGTGTGCAGTGAGTGTATGTGTGCGTGCTCCTGTCCTCACTCAGTGTGCAGTGAGTGTATGTGCTCCTGTCCTCACTCAGTGTGCAGTGAGTGTATGTGTGTGTGCTCCTGTCCTCACTCAGTGTGCAGCGAGTGTATGTCTGTGTGCTCCTGCCCTCACTCAGTGTGCAGTGAGTGTATGTGTGTGTGCTCCTGCCCTCACTCAGTGTGCAGTGAGTGTATGTTTGTGTACTCCTCTCTCCAGATGCTCTGTTTGTGTTCTGCGGAGGGAACTTCACAGTGACGGGCCCGAGAGCAACTGCTGGGATCTTTGCTACGTACCCGGCGCCATACCTCTCAGTGGGAGGAGGCTTTCTGGACCAGGTGAGCAGGCAAGCGAGCACAGTGACTGAATAACACTATGTAACACAATTTTTGTTCCTGGGTAGTAAGTGTTATTTCCTAATTGCTTATGCCTCAAAAGTATAGAAAATGGCTATTATTCCCCACAAACTTTGCTTTTGTGACCAGGACAGTGATATTTCAAAATATCACTATTTCCAATGGGAAAACGGGCAAATGTGTGTCTTTTCGTTAACATAAAGTCAGAAAAAAACAACATATTAATCCAAATTAACATGTATTTATACTAAAGTAATACAAAGATGACTACAAAAGATTTAGAAGTGACTAGTTTTTCGAGATTTACGATTATACTGTTTTGTAGTTCCTAAAGTGTGCACTGAGGCTGCTAAAGATCATTTGCTTATTTTGGTCCTTGGTCTTGGAATTAATTACTGTCTAAACTTCAGTTTCAGTCCCAGATAACTTTAGTACAATTCCAGAGTAAGCTGCATGATTATCTAATTGAGAGTTGTGCTTGTTTTAAGTAGTTGATTACACCTGTATTGATTGTCAATAACTGATTGTTTATTGTACTGAGTATGACTTGTCTATGTTTTAAAAGTATTTTATTTCTGTATTTGTATGTTTGTATTGTAATATGTTTGATTGTATTGTTGCTGCCTTTCTTGGCTAGGTCTCAACAAAGATTTTAATCTCAGCGTGATTTCCTAGTAAAATAAAGCTTTAATAATAATAATAATAATAATAATAATAATAATAATAATAATAAATAACATGGATATATATCTTGTAAGGCATAGAAACTGAGAAGTGTCTTTATCCTCAAGTAGTACCATCGATCATGTTTTAAAATGCAAGGAATTCTCAACATTATTAGAGGTAGGCACCGAACACTGTGGAAGTGCACCGCAGGTAAGAGTTCTGAAACGGTTTAGTTAGCGACAGTCATTCTGTGGCGCTGTTCCAGGTGCTGGGCACTGCCTTGCTGCTGCTGTGTATCCTGGCACTGAATGACCGCAGGAACAGCCCGGCGCTCAGCGGCACGGAGCCTCTGCTCATCGGCCTCCTCGTGGTGGTGATTGGCATCTCTCTGGGCAGCAACAGCGGGTACGCCATCAACCCCGCCCGCGACCTTCCCCCGCGCTTCTTCACCGCCATGGCAGGCTGGGGTCCTGACGTCTTCAGGTAGAACAGCTCTCAACACTCTCACAGCTGCTGTTAGGTGAACAAGGCCACAAACACACTGACTGATCTGTAAAAGCAATGTAGGCTTTGTTGGAAGTGGGGCTCACTGCACTGGGGAAAAGCACTTAGGGGCTGGTTAAACTCCAACCTGCCTACCCCATGCTGAGGATGCATACTGTATGCATGGCACAGTTTTGCATTTATCTGGAGAGCTTGTCCAATTGTGAGGAAGCTTGCTAAGGACATAATTTAGCGCAAGTTATCGATAGGATCATAATATGATTTGTCAGTATGTCATCTTACATGTGTGCATGTGCGCACACGATGTAAGATGTAGGTCCTGGTGATCTACTGTGCTTTATTTGGCTGATTTTGAATTCACAGCCATGGCGGGAGGATGAATATCACTGACATGCTTGTTTGAATCAGCAAAGCTTTTCAAATTTTGACTGACTGATTCTGCTGACCTTGTTCTGTCTGTCTCTGTCTCTGCAGTGCTGGTAACGGCTGGTGGTGGATCCCTGTGGTGGCTCCCATGGTTGGCAGTGTGACTGGCTCTCTGCTCTACAAACTCTTCATCGAGTATCACCACCTGGCTGAAGAGCATCAAGAAGAGGGGCTGGGGGGAGGCTGCTCTGATCAAAAACACTGCCTCTGCTTTTAACACATCCTTGTGCGGGGACTGTACCAGAGACACTGCCTCTGCTTTTAACACATCCCTGTGCGGGGACTGTGCCAGAGACACTGCCTTTGCTTTTAACACATCCCTGTGCGGGGACTGTGCCAGAGACACTGCCTTCGCTTTTAACACACCCCTGTGCGGGGACTGTGCAGAGACACTGCCTCCGCTTTTAACACACCCCTGTGCGGGGACTGTGCCGGAGACACTGCCTCCGCTTTTAACACACCCCTGTGCGGGGACTGTGCCAGAGACACTGCCTCCGCTTTTAACACACCCCTGTGCGGGGACTGTGCCAGAGACACTGCCTCCGCTTTTAACACATCCTTGTGCGGGGACTGTGCCAGAGACACTGCCTCCGCTTTTAACACATCCCTGTGCGGGGACTGTGCCAGAGACACTGCCTCCGCTTTTAACACACCCCTGTGCTGGGACTGTGCCAGAGACACTGCCTCCGCTTTTAACACACCCCTGTGCGGGGACTGTGCAGAGACACTGCCTCCGCTTTTAACACACCCCTGTGCGGGGACTGTGCCAGAGACACTGCCTCCGCTTTTAACACACCCCTGTGCTGGGACTGTGCCAGAGACACTGCCTCCGCTTTTAACACAACCCTGTGCAGGGACTGTGCAGAGACACTGCCTCCGCTTTTAACACATCCTTGTGCGGGGACTGTGCCAGAGACACTGCCTTTGCTTTTAACACACCCCTGTGCGGGGACTGTACCAGAGACACTGCCTTTGCTTTTAACACACCCCTGTGCGGGGACTGTACCAGAGACACTGCCTTTGCTTTTAACACATCCCTGTGCGGGGACTGTGCCAGAGACACTGCCTTCGCTTTTAACACACCCCTGTGCGGGGACTGTGCAGAGACACTGCCTCCGCTTTTAACACACCCCTGTGCGGGGACTGTGCCAGAGACACTGGCCCCTCCAACTTAACTTTTGTTAAATATATACACCAGGGATGGTAGTCTCTGTTAAATTTCCTAAACATTTAAACTTCAAAATATTAGGCATTTTGTAACCAAAAACTTCAGTGTTGATACATTTTTATGATAGAACAGGTGTTCCTTTCTTACCTGAGGCCCACCTGTTCAGCTGCATTAGGCACTGTGGTCACTATTAGCGCTCCCTGGGAAAATGGCAAATTAAAAACATTTCATACGTTTAAACCTGAAACATTATAACTAACCCTAATCTAAACTGTCCTTCATTCATTTCAATAAACATTGTGAAAGACGGAAATCACATAGAATATGCACTGAGTGAAAATATTGTTTTAAACACTTTAATTTTAGTAATTAAAATAAATTGCAAAAACTAAACAGACATTTTTATCAAACCTTTAAATTAGGCTCCTTTGTATAACTGAAAATTTTTGAAATTCAGTTATTTTTCTTGGTCATCAAACAAGAAAGAAGTGCATGTCTCTTATTATTCCCATTCACAAATACCTGAACAGGAATCACTTTGAGTAAAACCAGTACAATGTGCACAAAAACAGAACTCTTAAATCCTAATTTCTGAACACTGTAACTAAAACAAACGCATTCTTTGGTAGCGGATTCGACATGCTATAATTTCCTAAAATACTGAACACACTGTTTACATCTGCCAGCAGAGCGATCACATGACCTCAACACTGCCCTATTGTTAGAGCTCTCGCTCTACATCCCGCCTACAGGTAGGCATTCTGTTAGCTCCGATTTGTGAATCTCTGCTTTGACTGACAGTCCGCCAATACTGCCTTGCTACACTTTATTTTTCTACAGTTTCAGCTGCCGCCAGAGCCTGCTTTTCACTATTAATAGAAAAAAAATAGATAGAATGTCACTGCTGTCACAGCCCACCTTTTGGGGACACCTAGGATTAGTTTCAGACTACATGCACACAACATTTACGTTTGCATGCAAAAGACTGAATGAATCACCTTACACTACAGCTGACCTCTATTTGAGATGCATATCTTTTACAATGGTTAAGCGTTGAGGAAAATTCTTAAGGTGTCATCCAAAATGATCATCAAACACAACAAGCGTACACAGCATGTTCTTTTCAAGTGTACGTAAAAGCGATGATATCCAAAGCAGGCCCTAGTCTGCTACACTACTCTACTGTAAACTAACATATAAGAATTCAGGGAACTCTGACACCCTTCCCAGCATATGCGTTCAGAAAATGCTGATCATCTTGGATGGTCCCTAAATGCTTAACCCATGTGACATGTTTAAACTCTGAACTAATAACATCCCTAATATTCAAGCACACAGCAGGCCTGGAGGGTTGTCAAGGTTAATAGCTTCAGAAGTTAATGATCATGTTTTCTTGTAAATAAATTAATTTTTAACATTAAAAGTAATTCATTTGAATCTCTCATGCTGAACAGAACACAGCGGTGTAAACAGAGCTTTCATTACTATGGATCCTCTAGACCACACTGCACCCAGTCCTTCAGCTCTAACCACTAGACCACACTGCCTCCCAGTCCTTCAGCTCTAACCACTAGACCACACTGCACCCAGTCCTTCAGCTCTAACCACTAGACCACACTGCTCAGCTCTAACCACTAGACCCAGTCAGTCCTCAGCTCTAACCACTAGACCACACTGCACCCAGTCCTTCAGCTCTAACCACTAGACCACACTGCCTCCCAGTCCTTCAGCTCTAACCACTAGACCACACTGCCTCCCAGTCCTTCAGCTCTAACCACTAGACCACACTGCACCCAGTCAGCTCTAACCACTAGACCACACTGCCTCCCAGTCCCTCAGCTCTAACCACTAGACCACACTGCCTCCCAGTCCCTCAGCTCTAACCACTAGACCACACTGCACCCAGTCCTTCAGCTCTAACCACTAGACCACACTGCCTCCCAGTCTCTCAGCTCTAACCACTAGACCACACTGCCTCCCAGTCTCTCAGCTCTAACCACTAGACCACACTGCACCCAGTCCTTCAGCTCTAACCACTAGACCACACTGCACCCAGTCCCTCAGCTCTAACCACTAGACCACACTGCACCCAGTCCCTCAGCTCTAACCACTAGACCACACTGCACCCAGTCCTTCAGCTCTAACCACTAGACCACACTGCCACCCAGTACCTCAGCTCTAACCACTAGACCACACTGCCTCCCAGTCCCTCAGCTCTAACCACTAGACCCAGTCCCTCAGCTCAGCTCTAACCACTAGACCACACTGCCTCCCAGTCCCTCAGCTCTAACCACTAGACCACACTGCCTCCCACTGCTCTAACCACTAGACCACACTGCCTCCCAGTCCCTCAGCTCTAACCACTAGACCACACTGCACCCAGTCCTTCAGCTAACCACTAACCACTAGACCCACTGCACCCCTTCAGCTCTAACCACTAGACCACACTGCCTCCCAGTCCCTCAGCTCTAACCACTAGACCACACTGCCTCCCAGTCCCTCAGCTCTAACCACTAGACCACACTGCCACACAGCTCTCCCTCAGCTCTAACCACTAGACCACACTGCCTCCCAGTACCTCAGCTCTAACCTCTAGACCACACTGCACCCAGTCCTTCAGCTCTAACCACTAGACCACACTGCCTCCCTAACCCTAGACCACACTGCCTCCCAGTCTCTCAGCTCTCTAACCACACTAGACCACACTGACCACACCTCCCAGTCTCTCAGCTCTAACCACTAGACCACACTGCTAGACCACACTGCCTCCCAGTATCTCAGCTCTAACCACTAGACCACACACACTCAGCCTCCCACAACCTCCCAGTCCCTCAGCTCTAACCTCTAACCCACTAGACCACACTGCCTCCCAGTCTCTCAACTCTAACCACTAGACCACACTGCCTCCCAGTCCCTCAGCTCTAACCACTAGACCACACTGCCTCCCAGTCCCTCAGCTCTAACCACTAGACCACACTGCCTCCCAGTCACTCAGCTCTAACCACTAGACCACACTGCCTCCCAGTCCAGCTCTAACCACTAGACCACACTGCCTCCCAGTCACTCAGGTCTAACCACTAGACCACACTGCCTCCTGGCTCCCAGTCCTCAGCTCTAACCACACTGCCTGTCCTATTAGCTAACAGTATTTTTCACTTACCTGCAATTTAGCACCAACAACTCACCAATTATCTCTTGTAGAAAGAATGAATGCATTCATCACCTGGTTAAACAGCTTTAATAAATAGATAAATAAATACATATCACATGTGAGCAGGCACAAGTTTGTACAAAGACTCAGGAAGTCAAAACCGCTAATGCAGCAATGGAAAAGGAACGGCAACGTGGTCAACTGGAAAGACAAGGCCACATTCCCTTGCATCCCGGGGCTTAAACAGGCAAGGGCTGGAGCAGCACCCAGGCACTGGAAGAATCCTTTTAATAAGGGGTTGCATAGGGGTCACTTTCTGGCAAGCTGCACTTCAGGAAACAGCATTCTGGAAGTCAGCCTCTCATTTAGGTAAGGCGGGATGCAGGGCAGACCTGGGGTGAATTAATGTAATTGTGCAATTTGTAATTAATTGCAGTTACAATGGATTTGTAAATTGTAGTTAAACCTTGGCACGCCTGCATAACTCTGCAACTGTAATTATACCATATAATTGATCAATCAAATTTCAATAGCGGATTTAATTGTTATTCAATCATTATTCTTGTATTTTCAAACACTTTTTGGGACCCTGCTTAAAAAAAATAAAGGTCCTAGTATTTTTCTGTATGTGTACTTGTGATTATTGCTGGTTATTTAGAATAAATAGAGTAAACCTGCTAATGTGTGTAGTTTATGTAACTTTTTAGTGTAACTGTAATTGATTGTAATTGCAATTCCAGCACAAAATTCTGCTTTAATTGTAATTATAATTATAACTGACCACAGCTCTGCTGCGGGGGTCACTTTCTGGCAATTCTTCAGGGGGTATGAGGGCTCATTTCCTGGCAGTGCTGGCCCCCATGTTCCTTCCTCTCTGAGCCCCTGTGGACTGGCTGGCAATCTTCTTTTTGGGGGTGGGCAGCTTGGCTTTGCCCTGGAAGGCTCTGTTGGGATGCAGCTTGTTAAGCAAGGGCTCCCCTTGGTCAGTGTGGGAGTCACAGCTGGAAGTGATGGGCTGGTACAGACACGACCACTGCTGCAAAGAGACAGGGATACTCTGTGAACATTCATAGCCTACTGCTGTAAATCCACAATTCAGAAAGGGTGAATAACCTAGTGAGCGAGTTAAACATGCATCCATCCATCCAGCACTCCACCTGCACATTCATGTACTACACTGTTTATATAAAAACTACAATCCATCCATCCAGCACTCCACCTGCACGTTCATGCACTACACTGTTTATATAAAAACTACAATCCATCCATCCAGCACTCCACCTGCACGTTCATGCACTACACTGTTTATATAATAACTACAATCCATCCATCTACACCTGCACGTTCATGCACTACACTGTTTATATAAAAACCATCCAGCACTCCACCTGCACGTTCATGCACTACATTGTTTATATAAAAACTACAATCCATCCATCCAGCACTCCACCTGCACGTTCATGCACTACACTGTTTATATAAAAACTACAATCCATCCATCCAGCACTCCACCTGCACGTTCATGCACTACACTGTTTATATAAAAACTACAATCCATCCATCCAACTCCACCTGCACGTTCATGCACTACACTGTTTATATAAAAACTACCATCCATCCATCCAGCACTCCACCTGCACGTTCATGCACTACACTGTTTATATAAAAACTACAATCCATCCATCCAGCACTCCACCTGCACGTTCATGCACTACACTGTTTATATAAAAACTACAATCCATCCAGCACTCCACCTGCACGTTCATGCACTACACTGTTTATATAAAAACTACATCCATCCATCCAGCACTCCACCTGCACGTTCATGCACTACACTGTTTATATAAAAACTACAATCCATCCATCCAGCACTCCACCTGCACGTTCATGCACTACACTGTTTATATAAAAACTACAATCCATCCATCCAGCACTCCACCTGCACGTTCATGCACTACACTGTTTATATAAAAACTACAATCCATCCATCCAGCACTCCACCTGCACGTTCATGCACTACACTGTTTATATAAAAACTACAATCCATCCATCCAGCACTCCACCTGCACGTTCATGCACTACACTGTTTATATAAAAACTACAAATCCATCCATCCAGCACTCCACCTGCACGTTCATGCACTACACTGTTTATATAAAAACTACAATCCATCCCACTCCACCTGCATGTTCATGCACTACACTGTTTATATAAAAACTACAATCCATCCATCCAGCACTCCACCTGCACGTTCATGCACTACACTGTTTATATAAAAACTACATCCATCCATCCAGCACTCCACCTGCACGTTCATGCACTACACTGTTTATATAAAAACTACAATCCATCCATCCATCCACCTGCACGTTCATGCACTACACTGTTTATATAAAAACTACAATTCCATCCATCCAGCACTCCACCTGCACGTTCATGCACTACACTGTTTATATAAAAACTACAATCCATCCATGCACTCCACCTGCACGTTCATGCACTACACTGTTTATATAATAACTACAATCCATCCATCACTCCACCTGCACGTTCATGCACTACACTGTTTATATAAAAACTACAATCCATCCATCCAGCACTCCACCTGCACGTTCATGCACTACACTGTTTATATAAAAACTACAATCCATCCATCCAGCACTCCACCTGCACGTTCATGCACTACACCTGCACGTTGTTTATATAAAAACTACACTCCACCTGCACGTTCATCCATCCATCCATCCAGCACTCCACCTGCACGTTCATGCACTACACTGTTTATATAATAACTACAATCCAACCATCCATCCATCCAGCACTCCACCTGCACGTTCATGCACTACACTGTTTATATAATAACTACAATCCATCCATCCATCCAGCACTCCACCTGCACGTTCATGCACTACACTGTTTATATAAAAACTACAATCCATCCATCCAGCACTCCACCTGCACGTTCATGCACTACACTGTTTATATAAAAACTACAATCCATCCAGCACTCCACCTGCACGTTCATGCACTACACTGTTTATATAAAAACTACAATCCATCCATCCAGCACTCCACCTGCACGTTCATGCACTACACTGTTTATATAATAACTACAATCCATCCATCACTCCACCTGCATGTTCATGCACTACACTGTTTATATAAAAACTACAATCCATCCATCCAGCACTCCACCTGCACGTTCATGTACTACAATTTATATAAAAACTACAATCCATCCATCACTCCACCTGCATGTTCATGCACTACACTGTTTATATAATAACTACAATGTACAGAAAAGAGTATGTTTAAAAGTAAAATAATGAATTACTTTTCTTATATAAAACTCTGCATTTGTTTGACATAACTTGTGTCGACATTCATGTTGTTGGATTTGAAACAGTTGGCTCTCGTAAACTGCACTGCACTAGAACAGCCTTGTAACTACGATTTAAAGGGATTATAGCTGCCGACATATGACCATGTCTTGTGTAACCATGGGAAAAGCATGGGACAATGGCAAAATGACTGGTAAGCTTTTCTAAGGGGGGAGAACTGGAGTGGGCTAATGGACCAGCTGATACAGTCTGGGTATAATTTAACTGTGGGGCAGTGGGGTTGCAGGTTTGGGAGCACCAGTGGGTGGGAATGTGTAAATATTACAAGTAAGAAGGTGATTACTATCTGTGATTATACGTGGGAGATCCACGGGTATATAGGAGGCATGATGTTGCGGTTCCCAATCACCCGATGACCCCCTTTGGCATGCTCCCCTCCAGGCGGCTTGGTGCCGATGGGAAGGGTGAAACACCTGTATACTGGGATAAACTGGCTTCAAACATTAATTAGAGTAGATATCCGAAGTGAGTGACGCTATATGCTAATAGATGTGGGGAGTTACCGGCTAGTTGAAATATTAAATAAAACCATAGCACAGGAGATAGAAACTTATCAGTGTAATGCCAGTGGTAGGCAGAAGAGGGGGTTATTTGAGGGTGGTTTGGAGCTGTGAATTCTGGCCTGAATTCTGTAAGTAATATTGAACAACAACAAGAAAACCATGGACAGTTTTTGAAAACAGACAATGCCATTCAACAGCTGGCCACAGCAGAACAAATGACTGGAGAAACTCTTGAAATTGCTGTTAATGTTTTACGTGTAATTTCACATGCTATCTCTGAGGATTTGAATCTAACAACAAGGGAAGAAAGATGCTATAGAATGCAAGCCACCTTGACCAGAGACGTCATAATTGCTATTAGGGATCTGCATAAGGGAATGTTAAGTCTTGTGTGGAAAAAGGGAGTTTTGCAGAAACTCAAGCGGACAGGATTTCCAGTGTCTCGCCAGTTTCAAAATAATATTGTAGTTAGAACAGAGAGCTGTATTAACGATGTATGCTTTATTCTAGTTGCCCCGTTCACCACCAGTAAAGACCTGCAGGGTACCGGGATGAGGATTAATAGTACTGGGGTGGTAATTAGAGCACAGATTATTGTCCCACAAATTACTTGGGTGAGCCGTACAGCTAAAAACGCCGCCATGTACCTGAGGTCAGCTGAACGCATTGAATTCGGGGATGCAGTATGGTGTGACCATGCTGGCAGTACGAACCCATCTGCTCAGGTGATGGACACCACTGTTCACCCGAAGGTGGGTACAAGCACTGTGCACAAATGCAAAATGGGACATGGTGTATCACGACTTCAGTGGCGAACATGACAGTGGGCAGTGACGGTAAGGTGTGCCCGATGTCCCCCACCGCGTGTTTTGACCCGCGTGGAGTGGTGACTGTGGGCCACCTAAGCCTGCACCCGACCCCTCCAATAAATATCTCTACCACTCTACAGGAGGCTGAGGTCTGGACGAAGTCGGTCAATCATACAGGTGTGCTGTGCGCATTGGGACATGTGGAGACACAGTTAGCTGGCATAAGTTCCTGTTTGGTGGTGGCCCGGGTGCAGGCGTCATTAGCTGGTAATACCGGCCACCTAATCTTAGCAAGCGCCTGCTCTTGTGGATGGGGTACTCTGTGTGGACTGACAGGTGAGTCAGCTGGTGTAGATTGGGCTGATTGGTGGAATATGGCAGGGCACCTGTCCTTTGTGTTGTCCATGTTAGTGTTATTATGTTATTTTAAATGTTTACTGAAAAAACAGAAGCAGCTCATCCATGGACTTATCTCTGAATCGATCTGCTCATGCATCCGACAAATGGTAATAGTGGATACCCGCTACGAGCAACTCCGACAAGACGACACAGACGCGTAGGGGCAAGTGCTGGTAACCTCAGCCTCATGTCGTAGACCATCTCTGTTTTCAGCTATTCGAAGGTTCAAAGAAGGGACTGAAGAGGCAGCCAGGACGGCACTTGCAGGGTTAAGGAGAATGGCGTGATGTTTTCAAGGCAGGGCGGTCTAATGCAAGATGACTGTTTTGCTTTTCATATACTGTTTTGTTTTTGCAACTGTTATGCTTTTCATACAAAATCTTCTAGTGCAGAGTGACTTTGTTTTGCTTTTAATGCAGCTGAGCTTGCAAAAGATTAGGGAAAGAATGTGTTCAAGGTTGCTGTATTCGTGTGAGTGCAGAACTGCTTCCCTGGGCTTTGAGCAAAAAACAGCTCAAGGGAGGACTTTGAGACTGTTCTATGATATTGTTGATGTATTAATCTGCTCAATGTTGCTATGCTGAACATGTATAAGTACTGGGCCACCTCGTACTAAGCTAAGAGAGAGTGTGTTTGTGTAACTGCTGCTGTGCGTTCATGTAACTGCTTCTGTTCCCTGTAATAAAACTTCTTGAACTGATACCGATCAGTCATCAGTCATTTCATACAACAAGCGATTTTCCTCCTACTACACCATCTCTTGGCAGTCAGGGAGTTTACCTTGGTCTGTGGGCTGGGCCCATACTTGGTGAATCAGCATTGTCACTCAGGCAGCCCCAGGTGGGTGACCATGAGCCGACAGTAGGCAGTGGAAGACTCAGTGAGGAAGTGCCAGTACAGTGCACAGTCCAGAAACCACACCTCACATTGCTGCGCCACCAGCTCTGGAGAGAGGGGAATACAAACACGCACAGACACAGTCATACTACAGCCAGGAGGTACAGACACTGAAATAACTGACTTGTGTGTGATAACAATAACTATGTGGTTTGGCGTTTCTGTAAACGAGGCAGACACTTCCATTTCCATTGCAGGAGTCCAACTCAAATATCCGATTTCTGAATCAAAATGGGGCTTCTCTGGCTGGCTTTCCACCCCTAGGAACAGAAAGCAGAGTGACAGAGTAGAGTGAGAGGACTGAGAGGCAGTGCTTAAAGCTGTGCTTCCCAACCTAGGAACCAAACCCAGGTTACCCTCATTAAGACTATCATCATGTGCAAGTTGTTGCGCTATATTTCCTAAACTTGAGACATATTCTTTGAGTAGATTTGCTAACTTTTAAACAGGTAGAATAAAGACGGTGTACACCATTTATAAACAGTAATTTTCAAAAGAATAAACATCTTTCCCTTTTGTATTGCAATATGTTTTTTCCACGTTAAAAGTAATAATGCACAAAAAATGAACAAAACATGTTAAATGCAGCTTCTCTCCCTACTTTTAAAAACAAAGATTTACTCAAAACAAGTTACCAAGCTTAAAAAAAAACTAAAAAAACAACCACCAAGAAACCCAACTAGACATTGTAGTGCTATATTAGGGGGCTGTTCACATCTATAATACTCAGGTGAGAGAATGATTTGATTTTGTACACCCTGTTTATTCTACCTTTAAGCAATGCTTACCCCCGCTGTCTGACTCGCTGTCCAGGTCTGCCAGGGTGGGTGCGCTGGGCAGGGAGTACAGAGCGGACTCGCACAAGGGGCTCAGTGCACACACGCTGTTGATAACCATGGAACCCAGCGGCAAGGGCTGCCCTGCCACAGAGAAGCAGGGGAAGAGTCAGCACGCTCTGCACAGCCACAAGGGGGCTCCTGACAGTGTGGCTCCTTCAGCCAGGGCTTTACACACATAATCACAGATTCAGAGTTAGAAGCTAAGGGATAGGTTCAATCAAAATACAGCGACTTTTGGATCAGTGCATTGGTGCATTTGGGAGGTTTCCTATTACATCAGATTATGCCACAGAACAGGGATACTACATGCTTCATATAGCAAGGCTGTACTGTACTTCTTACAGTATTGGTGTTGGTAGAGCAGACTTTCTTCAGTACATTAAACTGCAGTTGTCCTGGATTGGGCAGCTTGCATTCTAGAAAGTATAAGAGTGCAAGCTGCCCAAATGATGACAACAGCAGTGCAATGGACTGAAGGAAAGCTGCATTACTAATACCGCTGTTAGTGATTAGTAGAGAGGCAGCTGGGGGTCCACTATGGATGCTGTATTTGAGAAACACAAGTCAGAAAGGCAAGTGCTTGAACCAATGATAAACTACTATGTAGTTTCAATGTTCCCAATGACTGAGACTTGTTGCACAATTAACAGATTCCATGATGTCTCAATGTTGATACAATCAAGTGAGTGATTTGTTTAAAGTCCTAATTACAAGTTACTGTAAGTCTAAACAGTGTCGGTAGCAAAAGCTACTCTAGCCAGTTCTATTAATGCTATTATACTCATATGTTTTTGCAATTAACTAACAAAAAAAACAAAACAAGTGGTAGTTCAGGTTTAGAGTTGTGGTTTCAGTGCTGCCACCTGGTGGTTCTCTCTTGCACTTGCCTCCATTCCAAACAGCAGAGTGACAACACTACTTACTGGTTCAAAACCACAATGCAGAAACTACTGTCTAACTGCTGTTTTCTGTAGCACCCTATCAGTGATGATGCAAATGTAAACCCAGGGCCGGATTAGCTAATGAATTAGCCCTAACATATACTGAGGGGCCCTACCTGCTTTTTATGAATTCCACTTGTTTCGTGTTAATCCAGCCTATCAATGGCATTAGCGACCCCTCCTATTCCTGAACAGCCACCCTTACTGCAGGCCCAGTATTGCACCCACCAGTTCCCAAGACAAGATGACGTGGCGCTCTGCTGGCTCCTTCTGCACAAACTTCACGACTGTGACACCTGGGCGGCTTTCTGCAACGACACGGGAGGCAGAACTGACACGCCAGCAGGACAAACACTGGCAGCCATCTGCCTGCTGGGGCTCGAGGACAGAATGCCACTCATCAGGGAAGGCTCCCTTATAAAAAATTCCCCTCAGATGAAAGCATGGCAAAGTGTAATAAAGCCATATAGAAGTATTGTAAAGAAGTATGATGAAGCAGACTAAAAAACAAACCCGTTATACTATGGTCAATGCACAGTATAAAACCATGGGACAATGACTGTGGTAGAATTTATAGGGTTTGACACTACAGTATAGGCTGTTTCAATTGTTTCTGAACACTACAGGCTCTGAATATGTAAAGCAGAGTGACTTAAACCAGTAGAACATCTACTGGCAGCAGCCTTTTGGATGACAAACACCTGCATGCACTACAGGTGCTGGATGTGTGCAGTAGCTGGTATAATAACCAAACAAGCAAGTGCTAAACCAGTGCTACAGATCACTTCTAGTGCAAGGCTTCTATCTTCTTAAGCTCAAGGCTCCCAAGGCAGTAACTTCAAAGCTAGACCCTCAGCCATAGGGTTACCATATGACTCCGCTCACTGGAACCGTTCAGGCTTTTTAACTCACCTCACAATGCATTCTGGTACGTCGTACCTGTCTCAGGTTCCTTTCGCGTGTTTCCTTTCTTTATGAGAAGCAGGACTACACTTCCCAGCATGCATTGGGTTGCGAGTTCAAAAGCCTGCACTATCCCAAACTATCGCTGTGAACGCGGAGTCATGTGATAACCCTCTCAAACCTGCTGCTACAGTTTGAGTTGTTCTGGTAAAATGCAACCGGCGTTCAAAATGCATTTAGAAGTGTCGTATGTGATAGCACGTTTCTAACATTCCATTGCAGTCTCTGTCTCTAGGCAAATGTATCTGTCTAACATAAAAAGACGGACGATACAGCTTGCATTTGATGATGATTATTATTATTATTATTATTATTATTATTATTATTATTATTATTATGTTGCTCAAAACAGTTAACAGCCTTGAATCAACACACTTGTTCCCTGTCTTTATCGCGCTGCAGTTAGCTACCACAGCAACCTTGTTATTGCTACCTGCCAATCACCTGTCTGTCACTTATGGTGTTTGACTTACCCAATATCCGCGTAATACCCAACGTAAGCCGGTCCACGAACCCTTTCATACTGCCCCATTCCTCACT
Source organism: Polyodon spathula (assembly GCF_017654505.1). Classification (NCBI taxonomy): domain Eukaryota; kingdom Metazoa; phylum Chordata; class Actinopteri; order Acipenseriformes; family Polyodontidae; genus Polyodon; species Polyodon spathula. Next base: position 108,005,886 of record NC_054535.1, on the reverse strand, counting down.
TCATCCATAACTGTGTTACTCTGCTTACTGAATTTGACAACACAGCGCATTCATTCAAACTGTTTCAGCATTGCCAAGCCGCCTCCGCCGCACTTCCTGCCCCTCTGTAACCAGGATATACAACCGCTGCAGCAATTTCTGGGAATCGTAGTTTTTAACTACACTTACGTTTGCCCAGATCTATGCGACTACAAAGATAGAAAAAACTACAAATGCCACAACCCATAGCATAGGGTGCGTTGCTAAATTCACCGCTGCCTACACCGAGGTAAAGCGGATTCACCAAACCCTTGTTAAATTCACCAGGAGTTGCTCAACAAACTGTTGTTAAATTCCCCGCACCGATCAGCACCAGCGATGCAGAGGCAGTGCCTACAAAGGAAGTCACCACCTCGGCTCACTTTTTATTTTAAAGTAACAAAAACTCTTCTTCACTGGCAACCATGAACTGCTTTAGATGTGTGAGGGCTGCAGTAGAGGATACTGACCTTCGTGTTAGGGTTTCGGTGTTGGGAGAGGATTATTCACTGTTTTATTATCAATAATATGATAAGCAGTCAGAGTGCAGTGTCCTGACAGGAACATTTAGAGGCCCCTTTGCAAGGACAGCACTTTAACAACGCAGCCATATATACAGCTTCCCTTCCAGCAATTGCCTCCAACCCCAAAAAACTCCAAGATCCGCCATGCAAAGCAACTGCGAGTTGAGTGATATTAGTTATATCCAATAGAATCGTAGAAATGTAGAATTCACCCAATCAGAATTTGACAAGGAGGCCGCGCTTGGGTCGCTGGGAGTGGCGGTTGTTTCAATATGGCGGATGTCGTTTACTGGAGTAAAGACCGTATCCTTTGTAAGAATAAAACCGTGTTAACAGGTCAGTTATATTCAGCCCTAACAGTGTAATAACTGTACACTACTTAACGGGTGCAGCAATACGTAACTTGTTTAGAGAGGGTGGTTTTAGAGGTAGCTGAATATATTTCAGAAAGGTAATTTAGAGCTTTTTGAACCGCCTCAGTCTACAGAAACAGGCTGTCCTATCTCATATATTTCTAAGGTACTGTGCAGTATTAACTGTGTGTATCGAAATGATAGCTGTGTGCTTGACATTGCAGGTGCTCGAACCCTCATAGTGATTGATTGCTTTGCCATAGTCCTAGTTGTATAGATAGTTAAAATATCTGTAAAGGGTACGGTACCCTTAACTCAGAAACGCACAATTTCACCAAATGTCTCATCCTTGACCTTTATTAAATGAATAGAAGAAGAAAAAGCGCAAAATAAAACAAATTGAATCTTATTTACAAAAAATGTAGTAAAACAAAATACAGATGTACCATGCATTCAACTACGGCTCTCTTTTTAAAAAGCACAAAAACCAACGCTGGAAAAAAAAAAAAAAACAACTAACCTTAAACGGGATAACTTTGATAAATCATTCTGTTAAAATCCTATTTTTCCCCTTCAACAGAACTAATTGAACTAAACGTCATGTAAATCCATCATTCGCCTTACCTAATTTATAATTACTAACCACACCATTTATTTGTTAAGTCGCAACTTCAGTCATATGCGACTTACAAGTATTAAGAAAGAAAGGGAAAACGACAAGCACGTTGTTGTTTTTGTGTTAGTCTATCTGTGTATTCAAAATAATACAGTATATCGGTGTATTTGAGAAGTTTCAGCTGTCTCTTCACCTTCCTGTGACTTAACTGACTCCAAAATGTTGGTATATACTTTAAAAACTTGAAATTAGTTCTGGAAATAATGGGGATGGGAGGTTAAATATATTTGCTTCTCTTGTTTCATTTTGGATAGCATGGCAGAGCAGAGTCAAGTACAGTACTACTGTACTCAAGAATGTCACCATTAATTGGTCAAGGGATAAACCACACCCAGTAGTAAACCTAGTACAATAAACTATAATGCAACATTAGTGTGTTTCCGTAACTATAATACACAGTATCTGATGAAAATCAAACCATAGTGGTTATTCCAGGCAAGTACAGCTAAGCCTTTTAAAAAAAAATTGGTGTTACTCTTTCCCCAGAAAACAAAAAATCCTAAACCATTCAAAGCTGACAGAAAATGAAATGAAGTTTGCACATTTTGCTTAAAAGAATGCTTATTCTTTCATTGCACTGTGTATTTCTCTACAGGCTTGACCAACAAAGGGAATCTGCGAATGGGGTTGATGGGGAAAGGTCGCAGGAGTGTGGAGGGGATAAAGAAGGTGGCAGCGCAGGTCTCTGATGGTCCTGACGCCTCGCTGAAGGAATCCAAGGAAGGGTTAAAGAAGGTGGTCACGCCCCAAATCTCGGAGGGTTTGCATCACTCTCTGAAGAAATCTGAGGTGAGGCAGGCTACCAATCAGGTAAGATACACACTGTGGGCAATAGCAAAAAACGCAAACATTAGGGATGAGCACACCACTGACAGTTGTCAGTTTAAGGCATTTTACAGGCCACGGACTTGTATCCTGAGGATTGAAGTCCAGCAAAACCATTCAAAAAAATAAAAGTTGGTTTGTTGTAACCAGATTTGAGTTTCAAATTGTGTGTATGTAGGTAGGTACAGAAATATTTTATATTTCTTCTCAATAAAATACAATATCAAGACTTTTCTGGTATGAAGATGCAGGTAGGCATATAAAAGATATAAATGATAAATCTTGAGGTGTTCTAATAAATTTGCACATGACTGTACTACTTATTGTGCTTCGACTGTTAAAAAATGTATATATTTATATTGTCCATGGACACAATGTATTGATTAGGGCTGCATTGATGAGTAAGGTGACTTAGAGCAAATCCATGTTTTTTATTATTATGGTTCTAAAAGCTATTGGTCTGTACAAGTGAAAGAACTCATCTTAACTTTTATAGGAATCTCTCTACTCTAGTGCTGGAAATACTAAGGAGACAGCAACATAAAGTAGTGACAATCAAGAGTGTTTGTGTTATAAAAATAAATACACTAGCCTGACCCTGAGGTTGAGACATTAAACTGAGTGGGCATTAATTACCTCATGGACATCTTTAGAAGAGAGTCCCCTGGTGTCTCATGGTTAAAATCCAATACAGGTCAGAAAATGATGGCCTAGCTGTATTCCCCTCTGGCAAATTAAATATCGTCAAACAGTATTTCACCAGAACTTGGATGTGAACTACCAGCTTGTTGTTTTGTGTGTGTGTATATAATATATATATATGACACACACACACACGCCCTTAGTACTGTACATTAGGCTTAAGCACTTTTAAGTGCGGCTGCCTGAACTGCGAACGACTCCCCTGTTGTGCAGATTCTGGCTGATGCAGCAGAAGGCAGGAGTGCTTCCCTGAAGGATCTGTGCCCAGAGGACAAGCGGCGCATCGCCAACCTCATCCAAGAGCTTGCCAGGTACCAGGACTGTCATAATGAGGGAATAGAAGTTTGAAATCAGGGTTAGTTTTGCATAAGGAGCTTCTGTAGACAGATGGGGTTTAGTGAATAATTCCAGTCTGCAGTTTTCTGATGTGCAAACAGATCAACACAGGCAACTGCCATAGTGTGCTTGGGGGGTGCCATAGGGAGCTAATTAAAAGTGAAGGGACTTGCCTCTAGGAAAAAGTCTTGGGAATAAGTAAGTGAAACCTGGCAATACATGCTACCTGCTTGCAGTATGATCCTTGCTTCTGTGTTATGAAAAGAAGATACCGGAGAGCCAAAACTACCCATCTTAAAACTGAAGAAGCAACAGAAGAATTAAGCTTGGCACTAGTTATTGCTTGGTATTTAAAGGTATAATAATGTCTTGCCTTTCGTTAGGATATCATTATTCTGTTACCTGTAACACAGGAAATTAATCAGAGGTAAAACAAGGTACTTCACATGTATGGCTGATTTCTTTTTCAGGTAGGAGTATGGAAGGCACACAGAATCAAGGACAAGTCTCCATTACTTTGCAATAGAATTCAATATTGTCAAGAAATCTGTATCGGGTTAAAAGCTGAGAGTTGTAACCATAAGTCTTGCCATGCAACAGCTTCCTAAAAGCATTCTAGAGACACATTTAAAATGTTAACCATAGACCAGAGAAAGTGTCTCCTTTCCTGGGTTCCTCAATGCATTCTAGGAATGCTCCTTTCATACCTTTTTGACAATAAAAGATATTCGTTTGGTAGCTATAGAAGAGAGGACAAATAAAAATTGAGCATTTAAGAACAATGGTTTTCAAACTGAGTTAGTCCACTGGCGGTCAACAGGTCACCTATGTATTGTGTGGATTTCTTATAAAGCTTTGACTGTGCAAGCCTCCCCCGACTGTCTGTAGCCTGCTGTTGTGTGTTTGACCTAAAGGGTGAGCGAGGAGAAGGATGAGACGGAGGAGCAACTTCGTGTAGAGCAGGAAGGCTTCTCGAAGAAGATCCAGCAGCTGGAGGCGCAGAACGAGCTCATCGCCAACGAGAGGGAAAATATCCTTCCACAAAAAACAGGCCCTGCATTTGCAGCATTGGGGTTGTGACAGGGCCGTATCTCCTGTATCAGAATTCAATTGATCTGAACAAATCATAAGCTTACTGTTGTCCAGAATAGGAAAGTCAGGCAATTCCTGCCTGGGCTCTTAACATTCAGAGGCAAAGGTGACTGCTTTTGAGTTTGGTGACAGGAAAGGCAGCATTTTTATAACAAAAACTCAGAACTTGTATGTAGCAGATCTTCACCTATTTACTCTTTACAATCGCAGACCTTCAGAAACTATAAACAGGTTTTTATCATTTTCCAAAAAGTGGGACTTAGCAAGTACTGGTGGATTGAAGTATATTATTATTAAGCTTTACACAAATACAAGGAGGGCTTACCTTTGTTCTTTTTTTACCCTTTAACTTTCTTGGCTTTAAATTACTCTTTCCTAAATAAATAACCACTTTGATAACTAAATAAGTACGTACGTACAAGAGAACATAAAGCCTGCTGTGAGACCTCCATTTGTTAGACATCTCCCTGTTTTCATTAGCATCCAGTAATTGATGCAGTCCCCCAGACTGCAGTGCTAATGAGTCTGAAAGATAATCACCTGCGTCTCCTGCAGCCCGAATGCATCTCAGCTGGGGCTTGGTTTCACAGCGCTGCACATTCGCTTTCCTCCCTTGCACTGTACCCTCTCCTCCCGGCCCTCTGCCGCGTTCCTGGTAATGACTATTCAAAGAGGCTTCCATCCCATTAGCTGCCATCAGCACATGCAAAGTTCCGCTGACCCCTTCGTGTTGTGCAGAAATTTTTGGACATGATGACTACGATTACATTTCAAAACTGTAAAAAAAAAAAAAGTAGATGCAGATTTTTTTTTTTTGTACCACAGACTGATAAATTTCCTGCTTTTTAATTTATACAAAAAAAAAAAAAAAAAAAAAAAAAAAAAAAATCTAAAGATGAATACACACAATTGTAACAGTGGTGAAATCGGGTTAACAGTAACACTCAAGTGTTCTGTTTTGAAGAGTTTGAATATAGTTTACAGCTGGTGGATGTTGGATGGGGGGGGGGGGTTTGCAGGCTGTCCTGTAGCACTGCACCCCCAGACACTCTGCTTGTTGATTGATTTATATCCAGGCTATTGATAACCCTGGGTGGTTCATTGGAAATGTACTTGTATAGGGCACTTGGCTTCACATCTTTGAAATCACTAAATCACTGAAGAACAGATTGGCACAGTAAAACAGTGTCTCTGTGTGTTTGCAGTGAACACCAGATTTACCAGCCTCCCAGCAGCACCACACCTCATGCTTTTTCGGTTGCTCAGGCAGCACATTTATTGAACGTGCTTTCATTGTTATTATGAGATAGACCTCGTTACATTACAGCCACTTTTCTTTCTCTGTTTTCAGGTGGGAGATCTGTCTAGAAGTTCTGGGCACGGGAACACTCTGTCTACTTTATTCATAAAGGGAATGTTCATTTTTGCATGTTGTATTCACAGTAGACTGAGAATAAAAAAAAAAAAATTTGCCAGAAGAGTGAAAGAGTGGTGCCGGTCAGGGCTGCATATATGAGTGAAGCTGCATTAGGATGTTTCAGCCTGCGGAGGTCAGCGTCTACCGATATGCGTATATTCCTTTGCTGCATTCAGCTTTGTCCTATGCTGGCACAATACTAGATGGGACTAGTTTTTGCAGTACAGTTTAGGCTTGCATTCTTGGAATGGTGCAGGTTGTATACTAACTTGAGTTAACTAAACTTAGACGTTTTTGACGGTGATGAATTCACAATGAAATGGTACAATCTAGGAACCAGCTGAAATGAAAAAGTAAAACTGTGCTATCCATTGAAAAAGCAATACAGAACCAAAAATGTTCAAGAAACAACAAAGAAAGAAAGCTATGCGCATGTTTAAATTTGATTCCCCTGTAATAGTCTTTGTGTGAAGTTCATTAAAAAACCTATAGAATACTATATGAGTTGAATGTGTTTAAAACTAACATCTACGGTTGGTCTTATTCAAATATATTGCCAATCACTTAAGGATTTGTCAGTATTCCACCACCTCTTAGCCTGTGTATAGATTTGTATAGAACATACAGCACAGTTCACATTTTTTATGTTAAAGTAGTTCTCAATATTTGTTTTTTAAACAAAACTATTGTTGCATAGTCTACTGGCACACACGCAGGGAGATTTGGTTTTTGCTGCTCTCAAGATACTTTAACCCATGACCAAAATTTGAATAAAAGAGTGACATTTATTGCAGATTTTCAAAGCTTTATTTTTCCCATATTGTATACTGTCAGTTTTTTCTTTTCCGTTTATTTCACACATCTGTGTTTTAAAACGCCAAGTGAAGCGTACTGAGTTGTATTCTGCAATGGAGTGTGCTCTGAGAATGTGATTTATTATATACTCTCTCTGTGTCCTTAGTAATGGCAGATGAAAACAAAAAGCATAGACGAAAGAGACTCCAACACTAAATACACTGTGTAACAACATTTTTATTTTTTTTTTGTTCCTGGGTAGTAAGTGTTATTTCCTAATTGCTTATGCCTCAAAAGTATAGAAAATGGCTATTATTCCTCACAAACTTTGCTTTTGTGACCAGGACAGTGATATTTCAAAATATCACTATTTCCAATGGGAAAACAGGCAAATGTGTGTCTTTTCGTTCACATAAAGTCAGAAAAAAACAACATATTAATCCAAATTAACGTGTATTTATACTAAAGTAATACAAAGATGACTACAAAAGATTTAGAAGTGAGTAGTTTTTCGAGATTTACAATTATACTGTATTTACGAAAAGACACACATTTGCCTGTTTTCCCATTGGAAATAGTGATATTTTGAAATATCACTGTCCTGGTCACAAAAGCAAAGTTTGTGAGGAATAATAGCCATTTTCTATACTTTTGAGGCATAAGCAATTAGGAAATAACACTTACTACCCAGGAACAAAAATTGTGTTACATAGTGATATCAACAGAAAAGTAGTACATTTTCATATGTTCCACTATGGAGTTTTACATAAATCCAGAGAATTGCTTGTACAATTGTGATGAAACTTGGTTTAGACTTTTATTAACACTTCTTATTGAGGGTATCTGGGGATATTACCAGATGCCTGTATGCTTGTCTTTATGGGTCATGCTTACATTTTAGTTGTATCTTGAGACCCTCTTATCCGGTAGTGATGAAACTTGGTTGTAGCATTTAGAATTTGAGGATAGACGAGTTAAGGAGGTTGTGTTCTTGAACTCTATATGCACAGGAAATCCTTCCCCTCTCTCTCTCTCTCTCTCTCTCTCGCTCTCTCTCTCTCTCACTCTGCAGTATTAAGAGCTCAGCTGCATGGTGTGTTTATGAACTTGTACTGCTGATGGAACTTTTCTTCGCTCTATAAGGAGTCCTGTTTTTGATTAAAGATTCTCCTGGATTATTAAATTCCAGTGAGGTCTGGTATAATGGTATAAGCAGTAATGTATTTTAAATACCACAGCCGTTGAACTATACATTAATTGCACTGGTGTTTGTTGTCAAGGGTGTTTTATTGATTCCTTTGTTATATATGATAAAAGTGCAATGGAAAGAAGACTGCCACAAAGCAGGGTTAAGAGTTTTTGGACAGCAGTATTAATATTGGTTTGCTGTTTGTATAATTTAAATCGCCCCACCCCAGATTTTCTAAATCTCATAGCTGTGAGATGTTTCATCCCAGTATTAGCTGACCTTTTATTTACACAGGGACCCCAAGGTATAACAGGCAACTGCAAAATTCCCAATAAGAAAACAGAATTGCTCATTTAGAGTTATTTTCTTGGATTTAGATGCCCTTTGTTACAAAGGTAAGGCTGGAACGAAAAGCTTTGATAATTAGTTGGCTGTTTCTGAGAACTGTGGGCCCGAGTGCCACTCTCTGATTTGAGTTTGTAGAGCACATGCCGGTTTTGCTGTAGGCACCCGTCTCTGCTCTGTCAACAAACTGGCTAACCGTGCTTGATGAGTGTCTGTGGGCTCATTCTGCTATAGGCACCTCGCTAGCTCTCTCCATCGGAACCGTAGTCATGATGTGGGACCAAGCTGCAAACTGCTCGGGAGTTACTTTGGGCTCAAGCTGTTGGAAGCTCTTAGGGCTTTTGTCTGTCTCTCTCTCTCCCTCCCCAGAAGGATGAGAAATGGGATTAGGTAGGCAGCAGTTGTGTTTTTAACATAATTAGTTAGCAAGTACTCCTCTGTAGTTTTTGATAGTTCTGGGTTTGCAGCCAAACTACACAGAGAAACCACCATAGAAGGACTATATGACTAGCCTGATGACCACACTGATATATCCCTATTTACAGTACATCTTTAGATGTAGCCTATTCGTAGACTCCTTTAGAACTGTCCCTTCGGCAGTCGTTAAAAGCATATTTTACTGTTCCTATTTTATACATGCTCATCACACTTGATTTGTCGATCCCTTTAAGTCACACAATACAATGGAAAGAGCTGCCATAGAGCAGGGTGAAGTGGCAGTATTGGTGTTGTACTCCATGGTTGTTCGGAGCATCATGTCTTGACTGCAGCTTGGCTTGAGGATAGATGGGGCCCTGTATAAACAGTGTGGCAGGAGAAATTGTCCACTATGTGTGCGCTGAAAAGTTTGCCTGGAGCCACCTGCCTGCTGAGAGACAGTAATAAGTTTCCCTTAATTGAACTGTTTTTTTTTGTGGGGGGGGGTGTATCTAATTTCAATGTCCTTGAAAAGTTAAAACAAAGTAAGACATTTTAGAATTTGAAGCTGAAGCATTGTGACGATTTCTAGTTTATTGTCATATGTCTGTCTAGCTGCAGCTGCAATGTATTTGGTCACTAGTGGTGAACCAACCGTTTCTGGTGCAAGGTTAAAATAGTGTCGTGCGGGTTCCTCATGGTCAGGTTGTGTCTCTTGTTGCTTGTTATCCTTGACTGTCCCCCACGTTTGCAGGATCAGTACCTAGAGTGTCAGGAGCTGCTCGCTCTCTACCAGCAGTACCTGTCTGAGCAGCAGGAGAAGCTGACCCGCTCCATCTCCCAGCTCAACTTCACACACACAGCGCAGCAGCAGGTAAGCACCCTAAACCATGGCACTACCTGTCCACTCTCTCTCGTTAGTAACACCATGAACAGTGCTATCACATTTTGCTTATTTTGTAGAACCAGAATATCTTCAATGAAAACGTTGCTAGTGTGTTGGTTAAAGTAATTTTACAGGATCCTGTGAAAACACAGACACAGACTGTCTGGTATCCAGGGACCAAGCTGCAGATAGTTCTTCTGGACAAAATGGAAAAAGCAAAACATAAAATGTTATTTAGTCATTGCTTTAATTCTTTTTTTGAAGAATGACAAAATATTATTTTAATAACTGATCATTGCTTGATCATTGTTTTTTTTTTTTTGGTCCAAATTATGTTATAAGAACAAATGCAAACCCAGGAGAATCTTTAAACCCAATACATTTCAAGTAGTGTTTGTTTGTTCCAGGAATGGAAATTAGACTTCTTGCATAGCAGTTTAACCCATTCCAGGTTTTAATAGAGCTTGGTTAGCCATAGTGTACAGCTATTGCTAAAGTCTTGCAGCACCTGATAGAATCAACATATTGAATTACGTACCGCTTTGTAGTTTTCCATATACTTAACGAAAAACTGACAAATTGAAAAATGTGACATTTCGAAATGCAACAGACAAGCAAATCAAGTGCGAGAAGGAGAGCGGATTGGGAGAGGGGAAGAGGGAATGCTAAATAAGATGCCAGCGCAGCTTTTCATCAGTTCAGATACTGTAGCAAAACGGAGAGACAGAAACGGAAGTTAGACTGAGATGTTGTTTACAGTTTGAAAAACACCGATACTATAATTACTGCAGAAATATTGCATGAATCACTAGTGTAGGGAATTGGGGGACGTGCTGTAGGCACGCTATATCTGAGGAGCATTATAATCGAGAGCTTTATAGCGAGGGAGCACTATATATATATATATACATACAGCTCTGGAAAAAATTGAGACCCCTGCAAATTTTTCTTAAATCAGCATCTCTACATGTATGGCAGCCATTCCATTCCATTCCAGTGTCTGTTGAATTCCAACACAGGCACACCTCATTCTACTGAATGAGATACTGATTAGGGGATCACCTGAACCAAATCTTATTTAACGAGGAAAAGTATAAAAACCACTCCTGTGGTCATCACTATCCTCTTGCAATAGGACCAGCTGGATGGCAAAACAGTGCTAGTAGTACCTCAAAAGTAATTGGAATCAAAAAATAACTATTGACCATGCCCAAAGAGTTGAAAAGGAAAGTTTTGAGTGAGGAAAAGAAGGGTTCAATTCTGGCTTTACTGGCAGAGGGATACAGTGAGCGTCGGGTTGCTTCCATCCTTAAAATTTCAAAGACGGCGGTTCATAAGAACAAGGTCAAGCAGCACACATTGGGGACAACAAAGCTACAGACCGGCAGAGGGCGAAAACGACTCTCCACTGACCGGGATGACCGCCAACTCATTCAAATGTCACTCAGCAACCGTAGGATGACATCAAGTGATCTACAAAAAGAATGGCAAACAGCAGCTGGGGTGAAGTGCACGGTGAGGACGGTTCGAAACAGGCTTCTAGGGGCAGGGCTGAAGTTGTGCAAAGCTAGAAAAAAGCCCTTCATCAATGAGAAGCAAAGAAGAGCCAGGCTGAGGTTTGCAAAAGACCATAAGGATTGGACCGTAGAGGACTGGAGTAAGGTCATCTTCTCTGATGAGTCCAATTTTCAGCTTTGCCCAACACCTGGCCATCTAATGGTTAGACGGAGACCTGGAGAAGCCTACAAGCCACAGTGTCTCGCACCCACTGTGAAATGTGGTGGAGAATCAGTGATGATCTGGGGGTGCTTCAGCAAGGCTAGAATCGGACAGATTTGTCTTTGTGAAGGACGCTTGAATCAAGACAAGTACAAGGTTGTCCTGGAAGAAAACTTTTGAAGATTGGTTTTTACAGCAGGACAATGCTCCATGCCACACAGCCAGGTCAATCAAGGTGTGGATGGAGGACCACCAGATCAAGACCCTGGCATGGCCAGCCCAATCTCCAGAACTGAACCCCATTGAAAACCTCTGGAATGTGATCAAGAGGAAGATGGGTGGTCACAAGCTATCAAACAAAGCCGAGCTGCTTGAATTTTTGCGCCAGGAGTGGCATAAAGTCACCCAACATCAATGTGAAAGACTGGTGGAGGGCACGCCAAGACACATGAAAGCTATGTTTGAAAATCAGGCTTATTCCACCAAATATTGATTTCTGAACTCTTCCTAAGTTAAAACATTAGTATTGTGTTGTTTAAAAATGAACATTATTTTCTTTGCATTATTCGAGGTCTGACAACACTGCATCTTTTTTGTTATTTTGACCAGTTATCATTTTCTGCAAATAAATGCTCTAAATGACAATATTTTTATTTGGAATTTGGGAGAAATGTTGTCAGTTGTTTATAGAATAAAACAGAAATGTTCATTTTACCCAAACACATACCTATAAATAGTAAAACCAGAGAAACTGATCATTTTGCAGTGGTCTCTTAATTTTTTCCAGAGCTATATATATATATATATATATATATATATATATATATATATATATATATATATATATATAGACACACACACACACACACACACACACACACACACACAGTGGCTTGCAAAAGTATTCAGACCCCTGACCAATTCTCTCATATTACCGAATTACAAATGGTACATTGAAATTTTGTTCTGTTTGATATTTTATTTTTAAACACTGAAACTCAAAATCAATTATTGTAAGGTGACATTGGTTTTATGTTGGGAAATATTTTTAAGAAAAATAAAAACTGAAATATCTTGCTTGCATAAGTATTCAACCCTTGTGCTGTGGAAGCTCCCAGTTTGCACCGATGAAAGAAATTGCCCTAACGAGGACACAATTACCTTACCATTGGCCTCCACCTGTGAACCATTAAAGTTGCTGTCACATTTTCTGGATAAAAACCCCACTGTTGAAGGATCATTGGTAAGGCTGTGAATCTGAAGGAAAATGAAAACCAAAGAGCATTCTACAGAAGTTAGAGATAAAGTAATACAAATGCATAGATTAGGGAAAGGGTACAAAATAATATCCAAGTGTTCGGATAGCCCAGTGATCACAGTTGGATCAGTAATCAGGAAGTGGAAGCTGCATCACACCACCCAGGCACTGCCAAGAAAAGGCTGTCCCTCAAAACTCAGCGCTCAAACAAGAAGGAGACTTGTGAGAGAAGCCACAGAGAGGCCAACAATCGCTTTGAAGGAGCTACAGAGTTCAGTGGCTGGGAGTGGAGTAATGGTGCACCAGTCAACCATATCAAGAGCTCTGCATAACACTGGCCTGTATGGGAGGGTGGCAAGAAAGAAGCCGTTACTCAAAAAGTACCATCTGAAAGCACGTCTGGAGTTTGCCAGAAAGCATGAGAGTGACCCAGCTGTGATGTGGGAAAGGGTTTTGTGGTCAGATGAGACCAAGATAGAGCTTTTTGGCCAAAACTCAAAGCGCTATGTGTGGAGCAAACCTAGCACTGCCCATGCCTCAAGACACACCATCCCTACAGTGAAGTATGGTGGTGGCAGCATCATGCTGTGGGGATGCTTCTCATCAGCAGGGACTGGGCATCTTGTTACAATTGAAGGAAAAATGGATGGCGCAAAGTACAGGACAATACTGAAAGATAATCTGCTTCAGTCCGCTAAAAAACTGAAGCTTGGGAGGAAATTCACCTTTCAGCAGGACAATGATCCCAAGCACAAGGCCAAAGCAACATTGGAGTGACTCAAGAACAAAAATGTAAATGTCCTACAGTGGCCCAGTCAAAGTCCTGATCTCAATTCCATTGATATAAATAAATATAATATAAATAAAAAAAAAAAATTTACAGTGCCGAGAAAGTTTGTGAACCCCAATGATAATTATGGAAATTCCATAATTTCCATTGTTGCCCATGCAAGGGAGCCCTCAAACGTCACCGAGTTGAAGCAGTTCTGTAAGGAAGTATGTGCCTAAATTCCTCAAAACCCATGTGAGAGACTGACCAACAGTTACAGGAAACGATTAGCTGAAGGCAATGCTGCTCAAGGGGGTGCCACCAGTTACTGAATCTAAAGGTTAACATACTTTTTCACACATTTATATTGAATGTTGAAAGAGTATAATGTTTTCGTGTCATTTGTTTAATCAGGTTATCGTTATCTATTATTAGGATTTTAGGTTTGTAATATGTGAAAATCCTAAGGGGTTCACAAACTTTTTCTTGGCACTGTATTTTTAAGTCGTCTCAATCCTAAAATTCCAGCTGATGCAATCCTTTTGGCCACAGCTGTATTACAAGCTTGTGTGTCTTATTAAGCTCCTAGTACAACTAGAAATAGATCAAACTGTTGTGGAACGGGAGTCTTATTGCCATCCCTATGTTCTGATATTCCTAGCACTTGTTAACCCTGGTGCCCTGGCCAAAATCCCAGTATAAGTTAAATTGTGGCCTGGCAAAACTAGCCTCAATTTTCATGCCCTTATACAGACTTTTATAAAGGATAAAGGCATCTGCCAAATAAATAAACAATAATAATGATAATAATACTACTATAAAACTTCCCTTGAAAGAAGGAGGTTGTGTCTCACTGGAGTCGTCCTGTATGAGTTACGATCATTATGCAAGGTGAAAAAGTGGTTTGAAGTGTATCTAGCTTTCAGTTTGACTTTGAGAAGGAGTGTCATTTCTCTACATGCTGTCGGTCCCATGTGTAGCTGTGCCTGTTGCTTCATTTTTAATTTCCTGTGTCGCTTTACTGACCAGACACTGTCCTGTCTTGATTGCTTTGTGCTGCAGTGATTAACTGCCTGCCCGTCCCTCCAAACTCGTATTAGTACCACAGCTTGACATCATTACAAATTTAAATGCAGCAATTCCTTGTGCATAGCACATTAATCTCTCTGTCAATGTCCGTCCATCCACACTTCCATCCACCCAGCCTTCCCACTGGTTATCATCAAGTATAGCCAGTTGTTATAAAATATCTGCATCCCACAAACTGCTATGGAAATTGTTGTAAAAAGATATGTGAAAATTTGCTAAAGGCACACAGACTAAATCAGTAAAATGTATTCTCATCTTTCTCTCAACTCTAAACAATAGACCGCACTGCCCCCTGGCTCCTATTCCTCAACTCTAACTACTGGTCCACACTGCCCCCTGGCTCCTATTCCTCAACTCTAACCACTGGTCCATGCTGCCCCCTGGCTCTGTGGTCTGCACTAACCACTAGACCACACTGCCTCCTGGTCCTCAACACTAACCACTGGTCCATGCTGCCCCCTGGCTCCTATTCCTCAACTCTAACTACTGGTCCACGCTGCCCCCTGGCTCCTATTCCTCAACTCTAACCACTGGTCCACGCTGCCCCCTGGCTCCTATTCCTCAACTCTAACCACTGGTCCACACTGCCCCCTGGCTCCTGTTCCTCAACTCTAACCACTGGTCCACGCTGCCCCCTGGCTCCTATTCCTCAACTCTAACCACTGGTCCACACTGCCCCCTGGCTCCTGTTCCTCAACTCTAACCACTGGTCCACGCTGCCCCCTGGCTCCTGTTCCTCAACTCTAACCACTGGTCCACTCTGCCCCCTGGCTCTGTGGTCTGCTCTAACCACTAGACCACACTGCCTCCTGGTCCTCAAAACTAACCACTGGTCCATGCTGCCCCCTGGCTCCTATTCCTCAACTCTGACCACTGGTCCACACTGCCTCCTGGCTCCTAGTCCTCAACTCTAACCACTAGACCACACTGCCTCCTGGTCCTCAACTCTAACCACTGGTCCACGCTGCCCCCTGGCTCCTAGTCCTCAACACTAACCACTGGTCCACGCTGCCCCCTGGCTCCTATTCCTCAACTCTAACCACTGGTCCACGCTGCCCCCTGGCTCCTATTCCTCAACTCTAACCACTGGTCCACGCTGCCCCCTGGCTCCTATTCCTCAACTCTAACCACTGGTCCACACTGCCCCCTGGCTCCTATTCCTCAACTCTAACCACTGGTCCACGCTGCCCCTGGCTCCTATTCCTCAACTCTAACTACTGGTCCATGCTGCCCCCTAACTACTGGTCCACGCTGCCCCCTGGCTCCTATTCCTCAACTCTAACCACTGGTCGACACTGCTCCCTGGCTTCTATTCCTCAACTTTAACTACTGGTCCACGCTGCCCCCTGGCTCCTATTCTTCAACTCTAACCACTGGTCCATGCTGCCCCCTGGCTCCTATTCCTCAACTCTAACTACTGGTCCACGCTGCCCCCTGGCTCTGTGGTCTGCTCTAACCACTAGACCACACTGGCTCTTATTCCTCAGCTCTAACCACTAGACCACACTGGCTCCTGGCTTCGTATACCCTAACACATACCATCCACCAGTTTTTTTTATTTATTTTTTAATAGAAGATTTAAACTTGGTTTCTCTTATACTTTTTTCCCCCCCAAGGAGTAAAAAGGTACAATGTCCTCAGCATATACAATTAATCATTTTGAGAGAGAACACAAACACAGGTTAAAAACAGAAACATTTTACTGCCACTCAGTCCGGGAGTGAAATGTCAGTAGTGATTACTAGGTAATCTTAATGTTTTTAAATCCAAATTGGCTACATACTTGCCTGATTGCTCTGTCTGTATTCATTGATGCTCTCGGACTGATTGCTGTTTTCTTGTATTTGTTTATTTATTCTTTTCTCCTCTGTGCTGCTCTATGCAAGACTGCCTTCTGCCATGGGTCTTACCTCAAGCAGCCCTCCGTTTCAAATGCCACTGGGGTTTTTATGTTTGATTAACTTTAATGCATACGTACAATTGTTTTGGATGCATGTCAGTTTTAAATTTAAACCTTTTTTTTGTATGAAATATATCTATAAATCAATACTGGACTAATGGAAAGACAAGCCCAAGATATCTGTCTCCATGGTTTGAGTGCTGGGCAACAGTGTGGAAGGTAGTGGGCTTGAGTAGCTCAGTGGTTAGAGAGTCTGGCTCCAGTGTTGAGGGCAGGTGGTTTGAGTTCTGTGCTCCAGTGTGGAAGGTAGTGGGTTTGAGTAGCTCAGTGGTTAGAGCGCTGGACTCCAGTGTGGAAGGTAGTGGGTTTGAGTAGCTCAGTGGTTAGAGCGCTGGACTCCAGTGTGGAAGGTAGTGGGTTTGAGTAGCTCAGTGGTTAGAGTACTGGGCTGCAGTGTGGAATGTAATGGGTTTGAATAGCTCAGTGGTTAGAGTACTGGGCTGCAGTGTGGGAGGTAGTGGGTTTGAGTAGCTCAGTGGTTAGAGTACTGGGCTGCAGTGTGGAATGTAGTGGGTTTGAATAGATCAGTGGTTAGAGTGCAGGGCTGCAGTGTGAGAGGTAGTTGGTTTGATTATCTCAGTGGTTAGAGTACTGGGCTGCAGTGTGGAATGTAATGGGTTTGAATAGCTCAGTGGTTATAGTACTGGGCTGCAGTGTGGAATGTAGTGGGTTTGAATAGCTCAGTGGTTAGAGTACTGGGCTGCAGTGTGAGAGGTAGTGGGTTTGATTATCTCAGTGGTTAGAGTACTGGGCTGCAGTGTGGAATGTAGTGGGTTTGAATAGATCAGTGGTTAGAGTGCAGGGCTGCAGTGTGGAGGTAGTTGGTTTGATTATCTCAGTGGTTAAAGTACTGGACTGCAGTGTGGAATGTAATGGGTTTGAATAGCTCAGTGGTTAGAGTAGCGCTGGGCTGCAGTGTGAGAGGTAGTGGGTTTGATTATCTCAGTGGTTAGAGTGCTGGGCTGCAGTATTGAGGGTGGTAGTTTGAGTGGCTTTACTAACTCCGGTTTAAGTGCAGTTGTGCTGTATCTTTTTCTGTCTAAATTCTAATACATTAGCATTGAACTGTCAAAAAGTGAGAAGCTTGATGACAATTTAAAAAGGCTGTTGAGTGCTGACCAACTGGTGCTTCCCATTGTTGTAGCCTTGTCTTGTTGAAGGTGTAAGAGTATCGCTATCCTTTGTGGGGGCACAGTGTACCGAGGGCAAGTGAAACGCTACAGGGTCTAGCCATTCCATTTAGAGGAGAAGCCCTCCCCTTCCTTGCTTGGGTAAGTCAGAGACATGGAGAGGTCGCTTCACTTCCACAAGCAATACACCTTTTTGTTGTGTCTAACAGCCGCTCATTAAAAACATGAATTATCCCCAGGCCCCTCTTTCTAAGCAGCCACCCAGACAGGGGAAATATAAACCTGTCAACCCAGCGGCGGAAACATAAGGCCCCAACTGCACAGTCGAGACGCTAGCCTGCTCTCAGAAGGCTCTTTTAAAGATTAATATACAACAGCAATTTTTTTTTTATCATCAGCCTTCGTCCTGATTCTTCAAATACTAGAGCCTGGTAGTGACAGCTTCTGCAAGGAGGGGGAGGGGATGGGGGACTTGGGGAGTCCTGAGAATGAAGCAGCTGAACCCCCCTCCAGTTAATGCAGCCTGTCAGTGTGGCGGCTTCACCACTGGAAAACGTAGCGCGCCAAACGCCTTCCTTCAGGAGTACAGCCACAAGGCGGCTGCTGTGTTGTTTTGATAACTCACAATTCTCAGCACAGGTTCAATTTGTGTGTTTATTTTCTTATGCATGTGTA
Organism: Polyodon spathula; assembly: GCF_017654505.1. Taxonomy (NCBI): domain Eukaryota; kingdom Metazoa; phylum Chordata; class Actinopteri; order Acipenseriformes; family Polyodontidae; genus Polyodon; species Polyodon spathula. Next base: position 107,987,711 of record NC_054535.1, on the reverse strand, counting down.
TTGTCTGTAATTCACTTATTCTCTAGTATTACTATTAGCTATATAATAAATGTTTTTTTTAAAAAAAATTTTTTTAACTTATCTGTTTTCATAGAAGCACATGTTAAGAAAGCAAGTACTTTCATTTTTCTAACGTGATACCTAGTATACAGTACTGGGGTGAAATAACCAAACAAGTATGTTTAAACAAACTACCTGCAAATAAGTCATATAGCTTTCTTTAACCTTGTATGGTAACCAACATACATGATTTCTACAGCATGTGCTTCTTTCAAAGCCAAGGTCTACATAGCCAATGGAATTACACGACAGATCGGATGTACAGAATTGCTTCATTAACGATAACGTCTTTAAAGGTCACATGTAAAACATAGTTTTCTTTAGCAAAGACAACCGGAATGTGAGGGCTTAATAGTCTATTCACAACTTCCTCAGGGGTTCAAAAACTTTTATCTTTCGTTCAGCACTGCTACATATAGTGTTGCCTAGTGACTTCTCCACCCCAGGAAGTCTCCCTCACTAGCGCAGTATTAACACCTGAGCTTCGCGCTCCTTTTCACTGCCACGGGCTCATAAAATACCGCGAGTAACACGCACTCTATGTTGGACTGGGGGTTTCTTCACTGGAACCCCATAAACCTTTTCGGACCAGCTGAGCCGCAGACGACCTAGTGGTGCCATTATCTGTGTGATCCTTACAGTCATTTCTAGTGGCGTCTCCTACAACAGTCGTCATAACATGTTGATTGGGTGCTCGTATATAGGATCTGCGGTTCTGGTGCGCGCATCATCCCGCGCTCCAGAATAACCAATGCGTCCTCTCACACATGTCCAGGTCAGATAGCCATACCGCGGCACCTGGTGCAGGAAGGGCGGACACTGGTAGCACCAGTAAATGACTGTCGCTTGGCTATAGCGGTACGACCGCTGGTGGCGACGCCAGAATGCGGGGATTTCATGGGGTGTTGGGGGCTGAGGAATCCAACCACTATATTCGGAGTGGTGCTTTATCTAAAAGGTTGCCTCTCCAACAGAACACCACCACCACCACCACCTACTTCAATCAATGTTTGACCATACTTTATCCTGATTTTAGCTTCTAATGTCTATTTTTTCCCTATATGTCTTTCAGCAGCCCTATGGTAAGAAAAGCCCAGCTCCACTGCCTCAGGCAGCCATGGATGGCTCTTACCTTGGCTTGCCTTCTCCCAGAAGGGGATCAGGTGGGCTGAACTTTCAGGTGCTGCTTTCTCACAGAGACAAGAAGCGGGTTGCTTTAGCGAGGCAGGCACACAGCCCCCTCCAACAGGGTGCTCCTTCAGGGAGCGGTTCTGAGGACGGCTCTCCAGAGTATTGGGGGCTCCCATTGAGGCCACAGCTGGGGGGGAGCGAGCCTCGTCCGGGACGTCCTGATCAGCTTAGAGAGGCTCAGCTCATGAACGGAGAATTGAGACACGCAGGGATGACTGAACCACGTGTGGGCCGGCACTCTTGCCACAGGGAGGCACAGGGTTCGGGCAGGCAGGTTCCTGAGGTTTCCCTGACTGGACCGGAGCCGCCATCCCCAGCTGACGTGGCAGAACCCCAGGGCAGCAGGGGGCTTTCAGATGAGAGGAGGCACAAGCTGATGCTGCAGAAGCTGGAGCTGGAGGTGGAGAGGGAGCGGCTGCAGTCTCTACTGGCACAGCAGGAGGAGAAGCTCCTTCGGCAGCAGAGGCAGCTCAGCCAATCCCGTCTGGACTACAGCAGGTAAGCTCTCCAAATAGCTTGAACAAAGCTTCTCATACTTGCAAATGGCTGCCGCTTGAACACAACTTCTCATACTAAACAGACATTAGTTTGATTTAAATTGATTTATTTGTTTTATTTATTTTTTTATTATTGATTTTTTTTTTTGTAGTAAAGTAGTTGTAGCTACTGTAAATTTAAGGATGTTGGAAATGGTGGTTTGTGATTAGTTACATACCAAAGTAAATTACTCAATCTTAAATGAATACATAAATAAAGCAAATTATCTGTCATTGTGGCATCCTCTAAATGTGAACTACAATATGTGAACTACAAGAATTTAGCGATGGAGTACGCCAGAGAAAAATCCCCCTCTCTCATCCCAGTCACTTTTCTTTTCTTTCTTTGATTTCCTCTTTCTGTGTCAATCCAAACACATGCCGTTGTTACTTAGGACTACTTTGCTTTTTATAGTGTGTTCAATTGTTAAAGTTCCTGATTGCACCACTAAATAAACCTGGTTTCAGCGGGTCTTAACACAGAGCTCAATTGTCTATTTGGGACCCCATTGCACTGTCATCAGAATCTTGGTGTCTAACGGGGCAACACATGTCTTCAGAATACATTTCAGTGCAGTATTTTACATTTTTTTCTTACATACTGGCATTTGCACTGTGATCAGAATACAGCCCTAAGAGTTTTTGTTTATAGACAGTAAGGGTTTAAGATGTTTGTGTTAATAAAAGGTTTTAAAAACATACCTTTCGTGTATTTTCCTTGAGAAACTATATATAAAATAGGTAGTAAATGAAAAATTATTTAAATCAATGATAAAAAAAACCCAAAAACAATCGATTTAAATCAACTTGATTTGAATCAACCAACCCTTCTATATTTTTAGTGGAATGTCCTAATACATTCAACAGGAAAAAATAACTTCCTCAACTCCTGCTGTTAAACTTTATTTACCAGGGAAGTATCCCATTTGGGTCATTAGACAATTTTGTAAATGTACAGCTGTACCACAATGTGAACATCAAAGACAGAAAATGTAAATCCATTACAAAAGTCATTGTTATGCCCAACTTGTGAAGAGTGGCTACACTACCTTAACAGCATCTCATGAAATACTAATATATTAAATATAAGAGTCTGCAGGAGTTTGAGCAGGTATTATCAAAGTATATGCAGAGTCCAGGGACCACAGTCAGAAACTAGACTTGGCATAGGTTAAATCACTTGTGTCTGATTTCACAGATCTTGCATGACCCAATGTGAGATTTAGATAAAGTAGTCAAAGGTCAGTGCTGATTGAGTCTGTAAAACTAGATGAGCGTCTCTGATCTTTTACAATAATTCCATGCAGGGTGACTTACTAAGACCCAATAGAGGAGTAAAGGGGGGAAACATGTACAGTCTATCCTTGCAAATGTTGAGTGTATTGTGTTAGTACTTTATATCTGTAAACAAGTATAGGCACATACAGAGGATCCTCGTAATCGTGTAATAATCAAGTGGTACCTGAGCGGTTAAAAATATTTCTGTAAAAAGCTTGGAATGTATGATTGAGTGAATACTGGTACAAAATGAAGGCAGTTACTGTATAAAATGATATAACAGCCGCACAGACATGATTATTATCATTATTATTATTTTTAATGAGGATCCTAAATAATAAAGATGATTACAAATTAATAAATACAGTCCATGTACAGATATTGGCTCCTGTTACTACCTGTCCCTGGTTATAGGATTGTTTACCGCTCTGGTACAAAATCCGCAGGAGCAGTTGAATTCATGCTGAAACTGTTCTGGAGCAGATGTAGGAGGAGTCTGGCTCAGAGTCTGTGAGTTTGTCGTTCTGCGTGTTTAGTGTGTTTAAAAATAAGTGTTTTTGTGTTCTTTGTGAAATAAGGTTTCAGGATGCAGCTGTGGCAGAGCTGGAAGAATCGATCCATGATGTTCCCCTGAGGGAGCCTGGGCAGAGGGTTTACATGAACGGCAGCACCACTCCTGGACCCAGGTATGGGCTGGCTCCACAGTGCTGCCCACCCAACATTTATTTCTGGACGTTTTGGACAAAAACTTTTTTTTCTACACAGCTAAAGGGCTTTTGTTCGAAACGTCCTAAAATGTATATATTTTTTATTTTCATTTAAACCTTTTTGTGTACATCCAAAAAACAATATTTTTGTACACTGCAGTTATATCTCCTTACCAGCTAAATGTGTGCATTTTTCACAGTAACTGGCAAAAACCTTCGCACTCAGTTTACTAGCTTTCGCAAGTTATTATCATAAATATCAACCTCAATCGAGACTCCAGCCTCTCGAGGTAAACCTATTATTTTGAGACCATTCTTACAAAGCATTAACATAAGCATATTTGTGTCTGTCTTGCAGCTGATTCTCTGATTTCCCGCTGTAAAAATGCATGTCCCATTAGTGCAGAGCTCGCTCGGGGACCAGTGAATCTACTGGTACAGGGCGGGTGACGCTGGCGTCTGGCGGTTCTTCCTCTATAGAGAGTGCTGCTCATGAACTTTTCAGTTTTTAACTCGTCGTATAATTGAATATTAAAATCACTGAAGCACATCCTTCCTGCATTATTTAGAAGTATAAATACTCTGGTAAACAAATACAAATCACAATATTCACACTTTGACGTTTTTTTGTTTTATTTCCCTTTTAAAAAACGACCATTTCAGAAATCATCTCAAGCGTTTTGAAACTGGTAAAAATGTAATCAGCACATTAGTTGAAAATAAACATTTAAGTGTGTAGTAATTGAAGACATATCATGGCCATTTTTTTTGTGAGTTTATTCATCATGTGACTTCACCCCATGTCTCTGCTGAAGCTCAGCATGGCAGCTGCACCAGTGAGAAAAAAGCAATGTTTCAGTTAAAAGAAATAAAAGAAATAAATTTATTTTAGAGTTAAAAGAAATCTGATTATCTGTATGAGGATGGTGCAATAGTATTCTTGGTTTTGCTGTAATTCGTGTGATCATGTACAAGTCAGTACCATTATATATCATAATGCCAGTCGTAAACACGTAGAGAAGAAGAAAGCAAATAAGACTACAACAATGGCAAAGCACTGCATTCTGTGCTGAAAAACTAAGACCCAAGGTCCTGCGCTCAAGGCGGATTTTTCCCAAAGTAAGCTAAATTAATTGCATATTTCATTATTGTTTAGTTTATTTCATTCCACGCTACCTGCCTTTAACGAAGCTATAATTAGCAATTTCAAACCATGGCCATTTCTTAATTGAATTATATTTTTTGACGATGCAGAAATTAGCTCAAAACTATTTTTCTAGCTATACAATCCTTAAAGGAAATTGAGCACTTTACTGTGGATAGGATGTAGTCACTACTGCTGGTTTCATAAAGACATTCTGTCTGGAGACACGCCTCTTTAAATCTTACAAATAACACTGCAGAATTAGGAAAGAAACAATGGAGAGGATTAATTATGCATTTACATTGAAAGGGGTGCTGTTTAAATTACAACTGGGTAATACATAGCAGTGAACCTGTTTTAGAGCAACGAGTCAGTCAACACGCCTTTATCAGTGTTTCAGATTTTATCCTGGTTAATTATAATGCCAGTAAAACAATAAACTTAATTTGTGGAGTACCGTATCTAGGATTACACTCACATGACATTGCTGGACTGTTAATGTTTCATATTTTTTATTGTTATTGTAAATGCCAACAATAAGCTAACACCTTTATTTATAGACTGAACTACTTTGTTAGTGGAAGACTGTAAATATGATTCTCACAACTGTGCTGGACATTTGGATTTCTGAACTGTTGTAATATAATTCTTAGGTTTTCCTGCTTATTTTAATGCCAGCAATGAGCCAAGTGATGTCTAAAAGCATTATTACAGGTTTGAAGTGTCATCAGGTGCTTTACTATCTATTACAGCAACAAGAGTCTGATTGAAAAAAGAATTGTGGTAATATTTATTAAATTTACTTATTTTAACTACCAACATATTTCTGTTCAAATGACATATTTAATTATTAATATGTTGATATAAAGTGGGAACAAATGGAATTGGCCATTTTTGAAAAACGGAATTTGGTATTCCCAAGAATGGAACAATTAGTAGCTATAAAGATGGTTACAATTGAAGGCAGTGCAGATGCCAGTGTTTTCTGTAGTATTATAAAGCAATTTTATGCAGGCCACCAGTTAAGCATGCCGTCTATATCTATGATAACAACCGACAGGGCTGCATAGGATCGGAGGATGCTTCAAAATCAGGCAGAGCCACAATAAATGACTTGTTTAAATTTAAAGTAAATTGTAAAATTGTTGAGGTACTTGTGTTGGAATATTGTTTCAGAATTGTATAATGCAACAAAAACATATTAAAAGGGTTAGTGCGTGTCTGAAGGTTTCTCACTGATAATTTACCCTTTCTCAGTGAAAACGGCAAGTTTCTCAGTATCTATAAAAGCTTAGTGGGAACGCTGCTCCTTACACATAGAAATTCGGGCATGTGATTGGTTAAAACCTCATCACATGACCAAAAAGAGATTAAACTATTATAGCCCCCGTGATGCTGTTTACGGTCAATAGTTTTTTTTCAAACTTCCTCAAATGACATCATTCTGCTGAGCGTCCTTCCTGTCTTCACACAACACAGCAAAACGGTGGATAGCCCCTCACCTGGACTGCCTGGACAGCGATTTTGTCATGTAACAGAAAATTAATTACAGAATATACTACAAGACAAAGATCCTGCTAACACTAGAATAGTCATAGAAATTTCACATTTAGTGTTTTCTGACTTCCTAAAATTCAAACAGATCCATCTGGATGATGCAAATAAACATGACGTTCACAAGCTCAACGGACTCTTCCGAGAATTCTGTGTTGCAGTGAGAAAGCCAGATGGACAATTACATGCCAAAAGAACTTTAATAACTATGCGATATGGACTAAAAAAATGTTTTTTTATTGACTGATTCATAAAATCAATATGGACTGCACACCTCGGCTCATAGAAGAAAACTAAAGACCCCTCAGGAAGATCTATAGTTAACCGCCACAGGACAGTTCCCTCAGCCAGCAGCTTCAGGCGTCATAGTTGGGAACTATAGTTCTTCCCTTGCGGGACACACTTTCACACTGTTGGCCTCCTCTCCAGTCCATACTTATTATATATACATTACTAATGGGGGTGAACAAAATAAAGACTACCATGTCAAACAGGCAATCAAATACCACTGTTTCAAAGGTCTTTTAAGACCGATCAAGTGTCCTGCTACTGATTTGGTGTAATGTAGGAGTAATCGGAAGTGACTGGTCAGTAAAGATGGTTGCAGTGTTGTTTATCTGAAAGGAGTCTAAAGGTGCTTTCACACAGAGGAGCTATGACGCTTCAGAAGTTATGTGTGGTCCAGTGGTTAAAGAAACAGGCTTGTAACCAGGAGGTCCCCGGTTCAAATCCCAGCTCAGCCACTGACTCATTGTGTGACCCTGAGCAAGTCACTTAACCTCCTTGTGCTCAGTCTTTCAGGTGAGATGTTCTTGTAAGTGACTCTGCAACTGCACCCACAGTGGCGTGTCACACAGTTTGTGGTGCTCAGTATCCTTGTAAGTTGAGCATTTTTTGAAAGTGTGGTATTCACTTTGAAGTGGTTGCTATAACAATATAAGGTTAATCCAATATTTTTACACTATGTAACACAACTTTTGTTCCTGGGTAGTAAGTGTTATTTCCTAATTGCTTATGCCTCAAAAGTATAGAAAATGGCCATTATTCCCCACAAACTTTGCTTTTGTGAGCAGGACAGTGAGATTTCAAAATATCACTATTTTCAATGGGAAAACGGGCAAATGTGTGTCTTTTCGTTCACATAAAGTCAGAAAAAAACAACATATGAATCCAAATTAACATGTATTTATACTAAAGTAATACAAAAATAACTACAAAAGATTTAGAAGTGAGTAGTTTTTTGAGAGTTACAATTATACTGTAAATCACTTTCACGAATGTTCTCGTTATACTGTCCTTGGTAGCGGCGTTCAAAGTCCAGTATATCATGGTGGAAGCGCTCGCCTTGCTCCTCAGAGTATGCTCCCATGTTCTTGAATTTATCAAGATGAGCATCAAGGATGTGGACTTTGAGGGACATCCTACAGCCCATTGTGCCGTAGTTCTTCATCAGTCTCAACCAACTCCACATAGTTTTCGGCCTTGTGATTGCCCAGGAAGCCCCGAACCACTGCGACAAAGCTGTTCGAAGCCGCTTTCTCCTTACTAGTGAGCTTCTTGGGGAATTCATTGCACTCCAGGATCTTCATTATCTGTGGTCCGACGAAGACACCGGCTTTGACCTTTGCCTCAGACAGCTTAGGGAAGAAGTCTTGAAGGTACTTGAAGGCTGCCGACTCCTTATCTAGAGCTCTGACAAATTGTTTCATAAGGCCCAGTTTGATGTGCAGCGGTGGCATCAGCACCTTCCGGGGGTCCACCAGTGGCTCCCACTTGACGTTGTTCCTCCCCACAGAGAACTCGGTCCGCTGTGGCCAGTCCAGCCTGTGGTAGTGCGCCTTGGTGTCCCTGCTGTCCCAAAGGCAAAGATAGCAGGGAAACTTGGTAAAACCACCTTGGAGACCCATCAGGAATGCCACCATTGCAGCCTCTTGATGCCATCTCAGAAAAATGCAGATATGTATCCACTTAGGCAGCTGGAACTAAACTGAACTGGTGGGCTTAAGGCCCCTGTATTTATACTACTATTTATATTACTGGAAAGTTCTAGAAGTTACTCCAAGTTTACTCAGCACTGAATCTGTCTGGAATGTTCTGGAAAATAGCTATATTTCAAAATATCACTGTCCTGGTCACAAAAGCAAAGTTTGTGGGGAATAATAGCCATTTTCTATACTTTTGAGGCATAAGCAATTAGGAAATAACACTTACTACCCAGGAACCAAAAAAAAAATGTGTTACATGGTGTTATTTGTCCTGCGGTTCCCTTTAATGATTTTTTTTCTGTACGTACGAATGCTTTGTATATGATGTAGAAAACATGATTGTAAACATCTAACACAAGTATGTACAATACTTTTTCAAATAAACATGTTATGATTTTGAATTTGCACTGCTTAGGGTTGGTATTATTGTTATTGCTTGCACCCCGGCACCGCTTTCTTTACAAATTAATCACAGCGTGCATGTGTTAGGTCTTGTCAGTGTCTCGGATTGCACGAGAACAGTCTGTTTTTGCCATACGAACAACATGTTGATTGACAGGTTTGAAAGTTGTACTCGTGCGATCTCTTTGGCTGTGTAAATGGGTTAGGATGGTATTACACTGGCATAGATAGCACAATTTCATGCTGTGTGAAAGGGTATTTTACACACGCGTTAAAACAATTCAGACACGGCACAGTAGCTGCATTTCTGTGTGAAAATGGTATAAGAAGTACTAATACTGAGGGTGTGGCCACTTAACCGCTTTGGCTGACCATTCCTGGCTTTGTTTATAATGACAGCGAATTAACTTCATGAAGCGATGTACACAGGTGAATCCCTTTCAAAATTACAAAGTCACTTTAGATGGTAACCAAACGTAAACATTGGTATAAAAGACATAATTAAACATTTAGACCTTGAAGGGGAAAAAAAAAGATGGTGGCAGTCAGTGGGTAGATGTAACACATCCATTCTAATATTATGGTCACAACTTCTGATGCCAATTGACAAGCTGCGGTCCCCACACACAGAGCCATCTTGCACTTGCAGTGTGAGTTGGTGACTAGCCTGGCAGCAGGCTTGTTTCCTTTGTCAGGCTATTTAGGGATCACACTGTTTTGTTGATCACAATCGCCACCATGGCAGCCTGTATCTCCCTGGTTAACGTATGAAACTTAATGCTTCAGTGGGAAGCGATGCAGAAATCGGGTGGTGACAGGCTGTCATTCTGTAGTGTTGCTTAATGAACAGCAGCAAATCTGGGGTAATTAGAGTAAATTAAAGGTTCTTACGTTTGCCTTTCCTTAAGAAATATTCAAGTGGAAGCCTTAAATAATTCAGCTCTCGAAGGCCTGTTGCAGTGCTGTGTATTTTAGTGTGTTTCATTTGACAGGAATACCAATCTTTCGTTTGAGAAAGGAAATAAGGGTGTTGGAGGTGGTGGGAGGGGAGGGGGAGGGGGAAGGTGATGCACAGTCACATAATTGTTTCCTTGAGTCTCCGCAAATGACAGTCATTCTTCTTTTATTAAGTGTCTTTGCTCCCAGGGGGAATCCTTGCTAAATGTATTGGCACACTGAGAGAAAAAACTAAACATCTTACTGCAGCAAAGCAAGGAATAAGGTGCTTTCATTACATGTATATTCGTGATGGCAAACAAAACATACATCTCTCTCTTTTTCTTTATTTATCTTTATTTTTCTCGATCTTTCTCTCTTTATTTCTCTCTCTCGCTCTCTCTCTCTCCTCTTCCCAGTCTGTTCCCAGCCAAGCCAGAGAGGTGCCTCAGTGCAACCCCAGTCCAGGAGAAGAGCAGAGCGCTCCCTGTGCAGGAGGACTGGGAGGATGGGTTCCACTCTGTTCTAGGTACAGCAGCAGTGATTGCTATTGAAGGAAAAGACTGCTTTATCTCTTATTTTTTAAAGAAAAAATAGTTAGCAGTTAGACATCCTAGCTGACATAGGCATATAAATACAGTACATGATAGCCTGGAATTTAGAGGCTAGCACGTAGCTATCATGTAGCTAGACCTTGATAGGATCAGGGTCTCTGGTAATGTCACCATGCTTTGTTTATGTATCTTGCCTCCATGTCTCATACAGAGGATCTGTGCAGCTCCAGAAAAGACGCTTCCACCTCTCCTGCCTTCCTTCCCACAGCCACCTTCCCTCAGCCAGACCTAGGGTAAGCTCCTGACTCTCTAGGCCTGCCTAGGTTCAGTTGTGTAAAAGATTTAAATTGCATGTCTGAACTTCTTTGAGTGGAGACTGACATATGACAGAGGTTAGGAGACACTTCTTTATACAGAGAGTGATGAGGGTATGGAATGGGTTATTAACCCATGTCATTGATACTGAATCATTGGACTCTCAATGGTAACACACTAATTGGAGTAATATGTTCTACTGAGAAATATGTTACCCGGTTTATCAGGCAAGTTTCAGGATGAAACTTTTTTTTTTTTCATTTTCATAATGATTGATTAAAATCAATGCAGGTTACAGCTGTAATGTATAAAACTATGCTTATTTAAAACTTTGTGAAGCATTTTGCTGCCATTTGTATATTTAGCCAAATATCTTGAGATTTAACATGTCATTTTTGACTGCTGAAAGCCTGAATTACAGTAGTGTAACCTGTTGTTTAAACAATCCACGACATATCATACAAACATGACGTCTTTTAAACCGGTGGCCAGAGGAGAGTGTGCTGGCATATAGGGCCCCCAGTGTTCACACAGCAGTGAGAATGGCTGCTGATTCATCCCTGGGAGCTTCCTCACTGAAGAGCTGTACTGCACTGGGAATGTGTGCTGGTCTACACTAGATGGATTTCTTGCATCGGAGACCAGGCTGTGTATTTATCTATTATAGGCAGTGTTATTTTAATGCAGTGGTTCCCAGGGATGAATCAAATATGGTTTCAGGGGGACTGCAGCACAGAAATAGTCCCTCCCAAACTGCCATGGTGCCTGACCAAGCACAAATCCCAGGACCGGGGCTCAATTGATCAACATGAACGCTTCCGTTAGGTGCTCTGCGTTATTCTGAAACAATTCCTACCTGGATATCGGCTTTATCTTACATTTAAAAATTCTTAATTTCCAATGCCCAATCTGACAATATGTACCATTATACAACAATGTATATGATAGGTGTAATAGGAGTACACCTTTCACATTTCTGTAGATTCACTAGGTGGGGGTTTGCAGTTGGGATGCCTCATGTCATAGTGAGCTGCAAACCAAGAAAGTTTGGGAAGCTTTGATTTAATTTGCTACTATTGCAAATCAAGTACCGGGGTATAGACTGAACTCATCGCTTTGTTTAATAGTCTACAGAGGGTGAAACAGTAAAGTTTCCTGCTGTTCTCGTTTGCACTATTGGCTTCATGATGGGTTTAGATAGGCTAACAGCAATGTTGTGCATCTTATGAGTCAGAACTCCGAACCTCGTGACGCAAACGCAGTCGAGACGAGTTTGCTTATTTGTTTATCACATTTTTTTTCAACTCTGTAAGCCAGTCACACCTCAGAAAGTGCAATTGCTACTTCCACTGATTCATGTACAACACGAGCGCTTAAGGTTGTACAATAAGAAGCAGCATCAAATCAGAGTAGGTGTGGATGCTTATAAGTAATAAACCACTAAATAGCTGGTAGGTGGTGCAGGTTTCAAATAATCACACGTCCAACTGAATGTGATTTTTTCATACCAACAGAAGTCTGGTCAGTTTAAAACTTAAAAAAAAAGACAATTTGAGGCTGAGCTAGCAATACCTATAAAAACTGTGTCGCGAGGTGCTCATCTGGTAATAGCGGACCACCTGTTTTGTGCAGGGGGTGTCAAAAAGAAGGATGAACGCCGGTTTGCGTCCTGGCTGTGTGAAGTTGCTGGTATTACATTGGGAATTACACAGTGAGTGTCACATTGGCTCTGGCGCTCCCACAGTTTAGGGAGGCATAATTAGCAGGGACTTTCTTCTCAAAGGTCTACAGTCGACTCTATTGACCAGATGGCCTTTGTCCTACATCTGCTCTCAAGCTCCTGGGTGTAAAGAGGCAATTGACCTCTGCTCATTGGGAATGATTTACACACAGGGGTTAAATGTAGTTTAGTTGGTCTCATTCTCATGATAAGGACTCTTAACTGCTATGCAGTATGAGTCTTATTTCCATTCCTGTTAAGTAGTATTTGTGTGTTTATTTGATTTCTCAGTTAGGTTGCTTGTAGTACTGTGAATCAGAGAATGATTTGTTTGCTACTGATATGTAATCTGCTGTATCCACAAATTGACCACCTTCATCTGCTTCTGTTTAAACAGCCCATCTGTCATGGAGAAAGAATTTGTGTAATTACAGCGACTGTATGACGCTCTCGGCATAACTGTATGACGCTCTCGGCATAACTTTCAAAAGGGGGAAGCTAAGAATTAGGCAAGCGTTTCAAGTTGGGACACATTCAGATGTTATGTCTGTACATATGCCTACTTGACTTGTGATAGGTCTTGGTATGGACATTCTATAGCACTTGGTATGGACATGCTATAGCACAAGTTCTTAGAGGTATCAGAATCTAGGTGATGGCCTACTGATGCGTGAGTTCTGCCCTCTTAATTCTTCAGCCTAATAAAGGCTGTACCTTCAGAACATCCTCCCCACAATTAATACAACTTTTCATGGATGTGTTACAATTTTATAAACCACATATAGAAAAATATAACCAGTCACAGTTACAGGTTTGTCAGAATTCCAGTATGTCTTGCACTTTATGGATTAAAAAAAAAAAAACAACAAACACATAAAAATCTCAAACTGCACAAGATGGCATCTCTTATCCAATACGAGACACAATACATACAATGGGTAAACATCTTCAAGAAGATTTCAAAGATTGCAAAGAGTTTGGTTTAGTAAGGATCGCTTACTACTGGTGTACCTTCAGATATTAGTTTTGGAATGTTTTGATCCTCTGCAACAGAACTCCTCTGAAAGAATGCATGAATTTGTTTATTTTAATTTAAGAGAAGCTTGGAATTGGTATGAAGTACCAGCCCTCCTGCAACACACTGCTTCTAGCGGATGTACGTTTGAATAAATGTGGAGTTCCTTACATCCACTAGAGATAGAGAGTTGCAAGTAAGAGACAGACCGTGGAAATCAAAGTTTTTGGGACATTGGCACATTTATGTATTTGTTGAGGGCAGGATCATTTCTCTTTCTCGTCATTTACCTAACTGCTTTTTTTCCCAAAATGTACAATATAAGGACATTAAAATACAGATTTATCGAATGGTTCAGAAGCAGAGATAGCGAGCATAGCAGGATGGTGAAGGGTGAAGATTTTAGTTCCTCTCCTTGTATTGCAGATAGAGAGCACAGCAGTGTGGTGGAGTGTGAAGATTTTAGCTCCCCTCTTGGTATTGCAGATAGAAAGCACAGCAGAGTGGTGGAGGGTGAAGATTGTAGTTCTCCTCTTGGTATTACAGATGGAGAGCACAGCAGGGTGGTGGAGGGTGAAGATTGTAGTTCTCCTCTTGGTATTGCAGATAGAGAGCACAGCAGGGTGGTGGAGGGTGAAGATTGTAGTTCCCCTCTTGGTATTGCAGATAGAGAGCACAGCAGGGTGGTGGAGGGTGAAGATTGTAGTTCTCCTCTTGGTATTACAGATGGAGAGCACAGCAGGGTGGTGGAGGGTGAAGATTGTAGTTCCCCTCTTGGTATTGCAGATAGAGAGCACAGCAGGGTGGTGGAGGGTGAAGATTGTAGTTCCTCTCCTTGTATTGCAGATAGAGAGCACAGCAGGGTGGTGGAGGGTGAAGATTGTAGTTCCCCTCTTGGTATTGCAGATAGAGAGCACAGCAGGGTGGTGGAGGGTGAAGATTGTAGTTCCCCTCTTGGTATTGCAGATAGAGAGCACAGCAGGGTGGTGGAGGGTGAAGATTGTAGTTCTCCTCTTGGTATTGCAGATAGAGAGCACAGCAGTGTGGTGGAGGGTGAAGATTGTAGTTCCCCTCTTGGTATTACAGATGGAGAGCACAGCAGGGTGGTGGAGGGTGAAGATTGTAGTTCCTCTCTTGGTATTGCAGATAGAGAGCACAGCAGGGTGGTGGAGGGTGAAGATTGTAGTTCTTCTCCTTGTATTGCAGATAGAGAGCACAGCAGGGTGATGGAGGGTGAAGATTGTAATTCCCCTCTTGGTATTGCAGATAGAGAGCACAGCAGGGTGGTGGAGGGTGAAGATTGTAGTTCTTCTCCTTGTCTTGCAGATAGAGAGCACAGCAGGGTGGTGGAGGGTGAAGATTGTAATTCCCCTCTTGGTATTGCAGATAGAGAGCACAGCAGGGTGGTGGAGGGTGAAGATTGTAGTTCCCCTCTTGGTATTGCAGATAGAGAGCACAGCAGGGTGGTGGAGGGTGAAGATTGTAATTCCCCTCTTGGTATTGCAGATAGAGAGCACAGCAGGGTGGTGGAGGGTGAAGATTGTAGTTCCCCTCTTGGTATTGCAGATAGAGAGCACAGCAGTGTGGTGGAGGGTGAAGATTGTAGTTCTCCTCTTGGTATTGCAGTGTCTCTCGTGCGTCCCACTACCTCCCACGTATACCATACACATATTAATAGGAGATATTTGTACTTCGCAATCATAAAGTAACACTTGTTAGTTAGACATGTTATGATTACACTATTAATTCATCTTATCGTACTCGTGTCGTTGCGTCCACATACCGCCCACTTCTAACATAAAGGGGGGGAGAGCACAGCAGGGTGGTGGAGGGTGAAGATTGTAGTTTCTTGGTATTGCAGATAGAGAGCACAGCCCTCTTGGTATTACAGATAGAGAGCACAGCAGGGTGGTGGAGGGTGAAGATTGTAGTTCCCCTCTTGGTATTGCAGATAGAGAGCACAGCAGGGTGGTGGAGGGTGAAGATTGTAGTTCCCCTCTTGGTATTGCAGATAGAGAGCACAGCAGGGTGGTGGAGGGTGAAGATTGTAATTCCCCTCTTGGTATTGCAGATAGAGAGCACAGCAGGGTGATGGAGGGTGAAGATTGTAATTCCCCTCTTGGTATTGCAGATAGAGAGCACAGCAGGGTGATGGAGGGTGAAGATTGTAATTCCCCTCTTGGTATTGCAGATAGAGAGCACAGCAGTGTGGTGGAGGGTGAAGATTGTAGTTCCCCTCCTGGTATTGCAGATAGAGAGCACAGCAGTGTGATGTAATTCCCCTCTTGGTATTGCAGATAGAGAGCACAGCAGGGTGAGGGTGAAGATTGTAATTCCCCTCTTGGTATTGCAGATAGAGAGCACAGCAGGGTGATGGAGGGTGAAGATTGTAATTCCCCTCTTGGTATTGCAGATAGAGAGCACAGCAGTGTGATGGAGGGTGAAGATTGTAATTCCCCTCTTGGTATTGCAGATAGAGAGCACAGCAGGGTGATGGAGGGTGAAGATTGTAATTCCCCTCCTGGTATTGCAGATAGAGAGCACAGCAGTGTGATGGAGGGTGAAGATTGTAATTCCCCTCTTGGTATTGCAGATAGAGAGCACAGCAGGGTGATGGAGGGTGAAGATTGTAATTCCCCTCTTGGTATTGCAGATAGAGAGCACAGCAGGGTGATGGAGGGTGAAGATTGTAATTCCCCTCTTGGTATTGCAGATAGAGAGCACAGCAGGGTGATGGAGGGTGAAGATTGTAATTCCCCTCTTGGTATTGCAGATAGAGAGCACAGCAGGGTGATGGAGGGTGAAGATTGTAATTCCCCTCTTGGTATTGCAGATAGAGAGCACAGCAGGGTGATGGAGGGTGAAGATTGTAATTCCCCTCTTGGTATTGCAGATAGAGAGCACAGCAGGGTGATGGAGGGTGAAGATTGTAATTCCCCTCTTGGTATTGCAGATAGAGAGCACAGCAGGGTGATGGAGGGTGAAGATTGTAATTCCCCTCTTGGTATTGCAGATAGAGAGCACAGCAGGGTGATGGAGGGTGAAGATTGTAATTCCCCTCTTGGTATTGCAGATAGACAGCACAGCAGGGTGATGGAGGGTGAAGATTGTAATTCCCCTCTTGGTATTGCAGATAGAGAGCACAGCAGGGTGATGGAGGGTGAAGATTGTAATTCCCCTCTTGGTATTGCAGATAGAGAGCACAGCAGGGTGATGGAGGATGAAGATTGTAATTCCCCTCTTGGTATTGCAGTATTCCAGTTTATCAGTTGGTGTCACTGAAGTAACTTAAAAAAAAATGATGGTGATTAAGTAGATTCAAGAAAATGCACAGAGTCCTTTTCTTCAATCAGTTGCCAGGTTTATTGAAATATGCAGGGAGTCTGGTCCCAGGTACAGGACAAACAGAATACTCATCATTACAATATTTGCATGACTTAAATACCCTTCTTTATAGATGGTCCACCTCCCCTTTCTCTGACACTTAACTAATGGTCAAGGTAATTTAATTTATTGTGTGAGTGTGTGTGTCTGTGTGTGTAGTCTAGTGTGACAACCTCTGAACTCAGTGCATTCTTCACACTCCTGGAGACAAAAGGTCCATACATATGCCTTTTGTTATCTTCTTGCGACCCCCTTTGATCCTAATGGCATTATCTCTTTCGAAGTCTCTGAAGTCTCTCTCTGAAGTCTCTCTCTGAAGTCTTTAGAGCCTGTCCCCTTCTAGTCCACAGCATTGTTATCTCATTAGCTTGCAGTCAATGTTGGGTAAGAGCTTGTAGACGCAACATCTCTATCAATGGTTAGCAGTACATGCAATTTGAACCAAACAGTCTGCTATCTGCAATATTAGTCTCTTTTCAGAAAAGAACACCAGTATAGCTCTGCCAGTCCACATGCGTAGCAAACTGCTAATCAATTCTCGATCCATGTTTTCCAACAGTCACAGGAACTGATATGAAATTGGCCACAGCCTCGGTTTGAGGATGACTGATACAGATGTTGGCTTTATGTTTATACAGTGGTGCGGGTACAGAGTAACACTAATATTTTATTATATAGTCAGGTTTTTTCCAGACGGATATCTATATTGCACAGGTGTCTCACTGTATACAAATGCTGTAGACATGTCCAGGACTGGTCACAACCCAGCTTCGATGCTTTTCAGGTCTTAAATACTTTAATTGAAAGATCCAGTTATGAACAGTATTAGATGCTGCTGAATAATTACTAGACTGGATATTCAGTAATTAAATAATAAATGCATATTTTATGTGAGCAGTGTAATCATGCAGATAAAATTACTTTAAACAAACAATATTGAAAGGAATATGTTGCAAAGTCTAACAAGCTGAATAAAACCTAGTGAAGTGTTGCACTTGTACATATTCATGACATTACAATATCATGTCAAGAGCAGTTACTGACATGCAGTCTATTAGCTGTTATATTAGCGAACATGTGTGAAGGATTCATGACAAAGGTGGAGGGCATGTGAAGTTATGCAGCTATTAATTAGATTCAGTCATTAGAGAAGAACAGGAGTGAATGGACATGAAGGATGTGAGAAGCACTAGCTGGAAGCTGTTGCTTGCCTCCAGGCAGTAGGGTCATAGGTTCCGATTATACTTGTAAATTATGTTTCATTGCTTTGCTGTAGATGTGCTAGGTGGACAAATCAGTGCTGGGACAAACCATGTGTTTTTCCCATATAATTCAATAGTCTTTAAAAATATAAACAAATATTTAAATATGCTTTAATTATGAATTATCTGGAAAACAAAAGTATAATTAAGTACCATACAACAGGAAAAAAAACTGCAGTAAAAATAAACCTGGTAGAATGTGTGATTTATTTCAAACTGCATATATACATCGGTTTCTTTTGCATATCATCTTTTTTGATACATTCATTATAAACACTGGTGTATGAAATGAACATCGAATAGACTTCAAGCAGTGTTTGAATATTCCAATAACCAACCAGCATGGGATGTGGGGATGCTACACTGTTTATAGATAAGACACTGAAACACATATGATAAGATAGGTAGTAGTGGTGCTGTGCAGTTTAACACAAACCTGTGAGAGATACTTGCAGTCTGCAAGGCTTCTCCACCTGACTGTCTGCTACTGTGCCTCTTCAAAACCAACATGGAAACCTATTCACCATGCCACACATGTGCACCATGTACAGAGCATCCCTGTCCTTTTAAAAAATGAATTCAAATGAATAAATAATAGCACGGGTGCGGTGCGGGCATACGAGAGGTGCACCGTATTTACATCATCCCATCATGCTGTCCCACTTCCCCCTGAACTTCCTCTACTACTTAAACATCCATTTGGCCCCTCCTCCTCATCAACCAAAGCATACATTTTCAACATATGAAAGATGCTGGATTGAAATTGGGCCTAAGTGATATTAATGTTCCACGGCCACCGCTATTGAACCTTGAAAAAGCAATAAAGCCTGGTGTGCCTTCGATAAATATTACATCGCGAAGGTATTAACATTCCGACGCTTATTATAGATTGTAACCGGCGGTGTAAAATACATTATTCATATTTGCCGTGTCACCCAGTGATGGATTGCTGTTTGAGAGGCTGTCCGTTAAATAAATCAACAAATAAAAATGCAAATGCTCACATTTCAGCACTGGCTCACCAGGGCCTTAAACGCAGAATGAAATCCCCTAACCAGTATTGACAGGCAGCCGGGAGAACAAATGAATAAGACAGATTAACTTGCTGGGACTCAAGGTTTCTGTCTCCGGGACTCTCGCTGTCTGCCTCCTTCTAGCCGACACATCAAGTTTTGTTTATTTTTATTATGGTTTTGGGGAAAGTGTTAAACTGTTTTCTATAAAGAAAAAAAGTTATTTCATCTCTGTTAAAAATAGTATGAGTTACTAGATCGCGTGCAGCGTTACAGAAACTGATCGATCTTGAATCCAGTTTTGGGGGACAGGCCCCTAATAACCAACTGTGATGTGTAGGACGAAACATGGTGTGTGCACATTCTTGAAGGCATCACATTGTAGTAGTTATATTTATTTTTATTTTAAAACATGATATGTGCCACGACACTTTGTTAAACAAGTCTCTGTTTCCAATCCATGATTTTCTGTTAGTGTTGAAGTAGCTTGGTTATTTCATCCAGAGAGTGAGATTGTCCCGTCTTTTTCAATGACTTCTCTGTCATTAACAAACCAGCTGCTGCTCCTATTGAATGTAACATTCGTTGACCCAGAAAGTGCAAATGTAACAGATCTCCTGGGAATAAGGCATAGAAACCGAGCACTTTCTGTAAAGTTCTGACTTTCTTTTTCTGCGAGCAAACTTTAACGTTTTAATAATTCATAATTTAAAAAAAGTGATTGTATTATAAGAAACCATTATATTAAGGCCTTTGTGTTTCTAGTGTGTGGAGAGATACAGGTTCAGTAGACAGAAAATTACAGATAATTGTAAATTAATTTATTTATCAAAAAAATGCTAATACCTTTCCTTATCCATAAGTAATGGACTTGGATCACTCTGGAGTCCCGTATGTATTTCAATCCTTTCAAACTCAATTTGGTCTCAGGTGTAAGAAATCTAGAACTGATAAACAATATTATTGATGTCAGATATATATTTATTGGTACAGCTCAGAAAATGAATAATTAATTTTTTAAAAATATTTTTTCTCCAATTTTTTACCCCTGTTTTTCTCCCCAATTTGGTATGCTCAGTTATTATCTGTATCCTCGGCTCACCGCTCGCAACCCCCCCCCTGCTAATCCGTCATTTATCGCACTGCGGATCCACAGCGAGGCCACCAGACCTATAGTGCCGGAGGACAACACAGATCTGGCAGCTACACTGCAGAGCCACAGGCACCCTATTGGCCACAGGGGTCGCTGCTGCATGGTGAGCTGTGGATTCTCCTGCCAACGTAAGCCCTCCCTACCCGGGCAGTGCTCGGCCAATTGTGCGCCGCCCCTAGGAACTCCTGGTCACGGTCAGCTGTGACATAGTCTGGACTCGAACCTGTGATCCCCAGGCTATGGGATCTGGATGCACCACTCAGGAGCCCCCGAAAAAAGAATAATTTTAAAGAAGAGAGTCGTGTAGGGCACCGGACAATACATTCACTTTAGTTTTGTAGATTCCACCACAGCCCTTTTAAAGATGTAATTTGTGACCCCTCCTTCCTCTATGTTCAGCATATACCTAACAAACAATCCTTTTGAATCTGTTATCTCTGAGATTCACCCACCCCCCCATGCATGCAGAGGCCCCCCTCTCCTTACATTCCTGAGTGCAAATACCACCCAGCTTCTCTGTTAGATTGCTGTAGAAAATCACATTATAGAAAATAATTAGTTCTAATACAAACACTATTACAAAATTCCTTACACAGGAGTACAGCAGGACAGCATGAAGCGGTCTGCCTGAAACCACATGCAATCAACACGCTTCAGTTTATCAGACGAGTGCAACAAAGAAGGCAAATGAGTCCGGTTTAATATGAATGGAGTATGCTGCTGGCAGCACCAGAGAATTTGATTTAGAATTCATGTTTTTAAATCGGATACATGCTTATTCTTATGTGTACATGTGAATTATTTATCTAGTGCTCTACCAGGTTGTGCATCTGAGTCCCTGTTAGTGCTTGTTGCTCTTTGGGGAGAGTGCTGGGTGAGTTGATTTGCACTTGCACCCTTCATTCATTCATTACTGGAGTCCTCTGAATATGAGACACGGCGGCACGGCTAGATGTTCTAGTTTTCAGACTCCTTACTGCAGCTGGTTCATTCTGCTGACTTGGCAGGTTAGTAACTATCTCTGTACAGGAGACAGTTTGTTTTGAGAAGCTAGACATGCAGAGTGTGCAGTGCTTCATCATGACATTAACAGTAGAGGAACCTTTTATAATGTAACCATATTTCCTATGCTTGTTAATGGTAAAAAATATAATCTATTCATTCAATAAAGATTAAATAAACTTCAGTTGGCCACTGGCATTGACTTGAACACCATTTGAAGTTAATCTTGTTCATTTGCATTGGCAGCAGATTGAGATCAAATCGGTTTCAAATGGGACTATGCCAGCCCAAATAAGGGTTGTGGGTTGGCAGGACTCGGACTTTGTGGACAACTGTAGGTTTCCACCCATCCCAAGAGTAGATTACAGTGGTGACCAGAACCCACAATGGTTCAGGTTTTTGATTCAGCCAGGATCTGAACCATTTGCTTTAACCTTGTTTTCCAGTGCACATAAGACAGCACTTACAGCCTCAGACTTAGAGAGTGTAGCATCATAGAGAGTCAAGTGTTCATCACCACACTGCAGTACAAATTAAAACCCAATGAAAAAGAGTAATGAACAACTGACCATGAATGGAGACTTTATGGGTTAATAAGGTGATCGTTGATTTAGGGTGCTAAAGCTAAATTCCACTACAGGCATGATAGCCACCTCAACAGATCTGTCTGAATAAACATATATGTTGTAAAGGGACATGTATAAACACAGTAAAATGTATCATCGCCACTAAATAAACAGACAGAAATGTCTGACGTGGGGTTAACTCTGTATGTAAACATGTGACCCCTAAAGCCAGATGAATAACTGCTATGACTTTTTTTTCTCCCTGAAGATACGATGCATCCCTTATTGAACTGCTTGAAGCTCTGACTCCTATTTCGACGCGCAGCCTGCATAGCCCTTCTCATCTGCAGAGGAGACCGCCCATCACCCTCACCCCCACCCTACGAGGACAGAGCTCCACTCTGAAACCCCGGCCCTCGCCCTTGTGCAGGAGATCCCCCCGGACCCACTCCTCTTCACTGGGGTATCCCCTGGAGGAGCTGCAGGAGAGCCAGATCCTGGAAGAAATCTTCTTCATCTGCTGAGGGACGCAGGATGAACCCTGGACTGGAAAACAGCTGGGGTGGGCTGCTCGACTGGCTTTGAATGCCTTTTAATTACTAGGGGGAGATGCACTGAAATGAACTTGGACTTTTTATTTTTATCACTGATAGCCAGAGTTTTCAGTAGGTCTTGGGCTTGACAGCAATTGTATGTACTGACATACTGCTCAGGTGCAATAGCTCTGTTCCGAAGCCCCACATCCTCTTTGTAGACCATATATATAGTGTTGCCTTTATAATATTTCTTTTGAAAAGTACACTAGAAGCTTCAGGTCAGGAGCAAATACTTATCCACACTACTACAGATGTCTTGCCATATACTGTCTTGTACTGAACTGCAATCTAATTTATGCACTGCTGTGAATTTAAGCTGGTATGCTTTAGGGGGCATTTGTTTATTTAAGGGAGTAAAAACAGTTGCACCAGACTAGGGAAGGAGGTTTTGAAACGGGCTTGCAACCTGTTCTACAGATTCTGAGCTGCACTCTCAATTAAAATGTTTGGATCATTTTTATCTACTATGCATCCCACCAGAAAACATTATGTACTATACTGTTAGATGTTATATACCCTTATCTTGCCATAATGCTCCTAAATGTTTAAATTAACCTGTATGTACACTGAGGTTTTAACCAAGTCAAGTTGATTTTGAATTTGTGTTGTGCCTTTTTATTATTTGAACTACATTTTTTCTTTATTAACCTATGTTTGGTATTAAATATTTATTGTGTTTAAGGATTTTATTATTTTATTTATTCATGTGTTTTCTACCACACTAATGGTGACGGGCACACAGAAATGATTTGAAATTCTGCCCACGAGTAGAGGGACTGAAGGAGTGCAGGGGTAGGCAACCCTGGTCCTGGAGTAAGGAGGATCGAAGACTTGGATTTTGAATAGCTTGCAGAAACTGCTTTTCTTATTAGTATATATATATATTTTTAAATAGGGTTCCTATTCCAGCAATAGCCAGTATTAATTGTGAATACAACTGGATATGAGGATCACAGTGGTTTTGCTAAATCCAAGTTCTTGTCTAAGGCTAATCATTGAAATCTTGTGCTATTGGGAACTGATTCACCATTTTGTTGCCAGCTGAGCATACTCCATGATGCTTTCAATTTAGACTTTACATGTAAAATCTACACAAACTAGTCCACATTGATAAAGTTATAAAAATGCATATAAAATATAAATGAGTAAGATTTACAGAGGAAAACAGATTAATCTCAGTTGCATAAGTATTCAATCCCTTTGCTACTATAGCCCTAAATCAGCTCAGGTGTAAATGATTTGTTTGAAAGGTCACAAAATTAGTGAAATGGTTTCTGCCTGTGTGTACTCAAAGTGGTTTAACTTTAGATAATTTTCCTATATAAAGACTTTCAAGCTGCAGCTCACATAGTGATCCAATAAAGCAACCATGAAGACCAAGGAGCTTTCAAAACAAGTCGGGGATAAAGTGGTAGAGAGGCACAGATCAGGAGAAGGGTACAAGAAAATTTACTTTACTGTGCTGATTATCCCTCAGCACAGTGAAGTCCACTATTAAGATGTGGAAGATGCATCATATCACCGAGACACTACCCAGATCAAGTCGCTCTACCAAACTGAGCAGCAGTTGTTGAACTAGTGAATCCAGTTTTCTAACTAAGCCACAGTTCTGTCACAAATCCACAATTTTCAGTTGAATTGGAAAATGAATCAATTAAAAGTATGATTCTGTGTTTGTCCTGATGTAACTTTGCCATCAGTGTACTGTGTACGTGGTTTACTTTTTCAAAGCAATATTAATATCCTGGATACACTGGACACGTGTGGCATTGGCCTGTCTTGACCCTTTTCATAGAGGCCCTCTGCTGCTCCTTCCCAAAGACTTGCATACATGCTCAGTACATGAACACAAAGTTCACAAGTTAATCAACTGTGTGTGTTCCTGTCTGCTACAACTAAGTGTAAACCTGAAACAAATATTTTGTATATAAATCGTCCTGCCTATCTTCAGAAGTGTGAAAAATGTTACCATGTTGCTTTTTGAACAACAGAATCCCACCTGGAGGCTCCTTTGCTTGCAATACTAAGTGCTGGTCCTTGAGCGGAGCGCTTTCTAACTAAATAAAGCCAGGAGACCCTATGGAGCAATGCACTAAGGAAGGATTGCTCGTTTTCCAGTTGAGTGGTCTCGCTGTGCTGGAAGGGAGTGGGAGAAATATCATTTTAAACGTCCAGAGAAGTGCCAGTTTTACAGGCCAGGCTAGTAATTAAAGAAGTGTTGGAAACCTTGTCAGGAAGAGGCAGCTTAAACATCCATCATTGCAGCACACCCTGCCAGTTTTCTGGCTCACTGCTTGGGTAGTACTGAAGGAGTGAGATTGCCTCAGCAAGATAGAAACAATCCTAGTGCTTACAGCTGCCCTGTTAGGAGTGCTTTGCTGTTACTATCAAAAGGGATGCTGTTTATAAGATGTCGGAGGCACTTCCTCTGTTTAATACTGCGCAGTGTCTCCAGAAGGCTGGTATTAATAAAGACAGATGTTATCTACTCCACAGCCTTCGTTCACAGTTTCCTGTCTAACTATCCCAATGGATACATGAGAACTATGGTGTGGCTAGGAGGTGCTTGTTGAAATACTGCGGTATAGCATCTTTGTTGTTTTGTGGATGTGGGAATGGGGAGATTCTGTAGTCTAATTCAGTTTTGGGAATAGCTCACATACAACCATTTGAGAACCTTGCTGCCAATAATCCCATCTTTTTGTTGCAGCTTCTTTTGTATTTAATATTTGTATGTGCTGGGTTCACTTTGTCTGTAATTAAAGCAGTGAGAGGAAATGTATACGGTTATCAGGTACTATATGATGTTCAGTACAGTGCTATAGAAGGCATTGTGAAAGTGAGGCTGAGACCCTATTTATACATGCAGAGGTGATTGAGACTCAGCACACCACTTTGGTCAGGCCAATGTATCCTACCAGCACACTAACTGTACACAATCCTCACCTGACTGTGGGTCCAAATAAAATCTGGAAAAACAGATGATGTACAGCAGGGCTTCCCAACCCTGCTCCTGAGGACCCCCTGTGTCTTCAGGTTTACATTCCAACTGAGCTCTCAATTACTTAACTAGACCCTTAATTAAACCAATAATTTGCTTAATTAGATCTTTTTAATTGTTCTCAGTTCCTAAAAAGTGTTCAAGTTGCTTATAAAATGTTACAGCTAACTTGAAATCAGCAACTGTTTAAGAGCTGAAAACGAGCAAAAAGGTCTAACTAAGCAAGGTATTTGTTCAATTAATGGTCTAGTTAAGTAATTGAGAGCTCAGCTGGAATGAAAACCAGAAGACAAGGGGCTCCCCGGACCAGGTCTGGGAAGCCCTGATCTACAGCCGAAAGATAAGAAATGTGGACAGTGGTGTCATCTGGAGAACTGTGAGCCTTTCAGAAATGGGGGATAAAAAAAATCCCATATGATCTAGAAATCAGGGGCATTTATCCAGTTTAACCCAGAAAACAAAGTATTTCATCTAGAAAAATTGCACATTAGAATGTACAAACCAAGGCGTTTGTTTTTATCAAAGATCCCAGGTGGGTCATTTGTATGGAAATTGAGGGAAACATTCCCCCTGTGTTAGCAGAGAAAACCCTTTGAAAGACGAGCGTGTCGTGAATGTCCTTTTCCCTTGCATCTCTCCCGGCGTGGAAATCCATTAAGACAAGCCGAGACATTGCTTTATCCTAGACTGTGCTTTATTTAGGGCTAAGCTGAAATGCATCATTCAGTAATTACAGAAGAGTACAAGGACTTTTGCCAGGTAATCGAGAGTGACAGAATGAGCAGTCAAGCATGAACTGCGAATCACAGCTGCAGAGGTGCAAAAAAAAACTACAAGGAGTGGAAAAAAACAAAACTAAAAGTCCGGGAAACAATGAAACGTAGGAAACAGTAAACAAAGGGGTGTTCACGACAGATGCACAAGCCAGCCTTACTAGAAGAGGCAATAAATTATAAATATGATCTCTGAAAAATAAATAAACAATTTAAAAATAGTAGAATCGCTACGTAACATTTGTCATGTGCTCCCCAACTGCTCTAAAGTCTATCAACAAATATAAATCTCCTTCCTTCAATAAATAAGTTCATTTTCTCCTTGTAATCCTTCCCCCAGTCATTATCAATACAAGAAAAAGTCCTATAAAATATGCAAACATATTTACAGAAGAACAGAGCTAAACCCATATACATATATATTATTCATTTTAAACCCTGCTCTGCTTTTTTTTCATGTAAACAGTTGCAGCAATATCTTTAGAGAGCTGATGGGGTTCTAGGCCCATCTGTCTTGCCCTGAATGAAGGTCTAGAAACAAGAATCTAGAATGTAGCAGGAAATGGGAGCTGAGTGGATGAGCGAGAAGCTGAAAAGGAAGGACTAGAAGTTCTAGTCTAAGTGTGTATGCAGCAGCGAGGATGTTCTTGAGGTGATTAAAATACACTGATCTAGAACCTAGAGGAAAGAGATTCCCGAAGAGCATTGTACTTGTGTGTTTTAGATAAAGAATGCAATATGATAGGAATGAATTTCTAGACAATAGAGAGTTCTGTGGTTGCCTGGCAGTACAATGTTATAAACAAGAGGAATATCATACAGTATGGGACTGAGAATCTAGAAAAGGGATAAGATTCAGTATAGAGAACAAGGTTGGAGAACAGGGCTGGGCTGCACCAGCTATGTGTTCATTCCTAAGTTAGAACTTAAAGTCTGTACTAAGTCCTTAGCTGTTACTAGTTAGTTTGTAACTAAGCGCTCTCTTATTTCAGTTGCACCACACGTACTTAAGACAATACTCTGTTAATTTATCGCTAAGAGCAGTTCATACTACGTCGGTAATGTCAGCGCTGCTCGGTAGCCAATTAGAAGTGAAGATGTTTCAGAGGGTTTGGTCAGTGACACAGATCAAAACTCCCACTGAACCGTCAAACTACCAAAAATAAACATATAACTTAATGGGAATGTTAAGAATGTTTCGTTTTAGAGATTAAAACTGCAAGGGCAAACTTTTTTGTTTGTACTTCATTCACAGGTGGAGAATAAGGGGCCAAGCAACTTAACTAGTTAAGAATAGGGGGCCAATGCAACGTTCTGTGTGTGTCGGTTTAGGGGGCCAGTGCAATGTTCTGTGTGTGTCGGTTTAGGGGGCCAGTGCAATGTTCTGTGTGTGTCGGTTTAGGGGGCCAGTGCAATGTTCTGTGTGTGTCGGTTTAGGGGGCCAGTGCAATGTTCTGTGTGTGTCGGTTTAGGGGGCCAGTGCAATGTTCTGTGTGTGTCGGTTTAGGGGGCCAGTGCAATGTTCTGTGTGTGTCGGTTTAGGGGGCCAGTGCAATGTTCTGTGTGTGTCGGTTTAGGGGGCCAGTGCAATGTTCTGTGTGTGTCGGTTTAGGGGGCCAGTGCAATGTTCTGTGTGTGTCGGTTTAGGGGGCCAGTGCAATGTTCTGTGTGTGTCGGTTTAGGGGGCCAGTGCAATGTTCTGTGTGTGTCGGTTTAGGGGGCCAGTGCAATGTTCTGTGTGTGTCGGTTTAGGGGGCCAGTGCAATGTTCTGTGTGTGTCGGTTTAGGGGGCCAGTGCAATGTTCTGTGTGTGTCGGTTTAGGGGGCCAGTGCAATGTTCTGTGTGTGTCGGTTTAGGGGGCCAGTGCAATGTTCTGTGTGTGTCGGTTTAGGGGGCCAGTGCAATGTTCTGTGTGTGTCGGTTTAGGGGGCCAGTGCAATGTTCTGTGTGTGTCGGTTTAGGGGGCCAGTGCAATGTTCTGTGTGTGTCGGTTTAGGGGGCCAGTGCAATGTTCTGTGTGTGTCGGTTTAGGGGGCCAGTGCAATGTTCTGTGTGTGTCGGTTTAGGGGGCCAGTGCAATGTTCTGTGTGTGTCGGTTTAGGGGGCCAGTGCAATGTTCTGTGTGTGTCGGTTTAGGGGGCCAGTGCAATGTTCTGTGTGTGTCGGTTTAGGGGGCCAGTGCAATGTTCTGTGTGTGTCGGTTTAGGGGGCCAGTGCAATGTTCTGTGTGTGTCGGTTTAGGGGGCCAGTGCAATGTTCTGTGTGTGTCGGTTTAGGGGGCCAGTGCAATGTTCTGTGTGTGTCGGTTTAGGGGGCCAGTGCAATGTTCTGTGTGTGTCGGTTTAGGGGGCCAGTGCAATGTTCTGTGTGTGTCGGTTTAGGGGGCCAGTGCAATGTTCTGTGTGTGTCGGTTTAGGGGGCCAGTGCAATGTTCTGTGTGTGTCGGTTTAGGGGGCCAGTGCAATGTTCTGTGTGTGTCGGTTTAGGGGGCCAGTGCAATGTTCTGTGTGTGTCGGTTTAGGGGGCCAGTGCAATGTTCTGTGTGTGTCGGTTTAGGGGGCCAGTGCAATGTTCTGTGTGTGTCGGTTTAGGGGGCCAGTGCAATGTTCTGTGTGTGTCGGTTTAGGGGGCCAGTGCAATGTTCTGTGTGTGTCGGTTTAGGGGGCCAGTGCAATGTTCTGTGTGTGTCGGTTTAGGGGGCCAGTGCAATGTTCTGTGTGTGTCGGTTGGTAATGGGATGTTCTGCCTGTGTCAGTTACTGCTTCCAAAATGAGAAAAATAACAGCAGATATGATGACAGCAGATTTATCGGAGATCTCGGTATACAACATCACTGCTATTGCTGCAGACCTGCTTAAGATCACTTATTTATTTCAAA